>NW_004949098.1:4705460-4705880 GCF_000317375.1 Microtus ochrogaster
TTTAGTAGGTCCCATTTATTGAATGTTGCCCTTAATGTCTGTGCTGCTGGGGTTATACATAAGAAGCGATCGCCTGTGCCCATATGTTGTAGGGTACTTCCCATTTTCTCTTCTATGAGGTTCAGAGTGTTCTGACTGATATTGAGGTCTTTTGATCCATTTGGACTTGAGTTTTGTGCATGGTGATAGATATGTGTCTATATTCATTCTTCTACAGGTTGACATTGAGTTGTGCCAGCACCATTTGTTGAAGATGCTTTCTTTTTTTCATTGTATACTTTTAGCTCCTTTATCGAAAATGAGTTGATCATAGGTTTGTGGGTTAAAATACGGGTCTTCTATACAATTCCATTGGTCGACTTCTCTGTTTTTATGCCAATACCACACTGTTCAGTTCAGTGCCCCATTTTTAAATTGGGT
>NW_004949098.1:4706631-4733288 GCF_000317375.1 Microtus ochrogaster
ACTAAACCTGGATGGAGGTGGGCGGTCCTTGGACTTCCCACAGGTCAGGGAACCCTGATGGCTCTTCAAGCTGATGAGGGAGAGGGACTTAATCGCGGGAGGGGGAGGGAAATGGGAGGCGGTGGCGGGGAGGAGGCAGAAATCCTCATTAAATAAATAAATTAAAAAAAAGATGTTTCCATTTATAAAATTTTTATTTCAGTAGAATTTTGGGGAAGAATGTCTGGTGCCAGTGTGCTAGTTTGCTTTGTCCTAACTAAATTAACACTTATTTTATCAACTAATATTGCTCCTATCACTAATTCAAATAGCTTTTAAGTTGAGCTCTCAATATGAATTGTCAATATGATGCTGGTATCATTAACGAGGACACAATAAATACCACTCATTTGAGACATTTTTAGATGCTTGAGAACTTTTAATTTATGAAGCCTGGGAGGAATATCACGTGTCTCTAGAGGGTGGAGGACAGTCTGCTAAGAATTCCACAATCTAACAGGAAACTCCTTAAAGCAAACTATTATCCAGTCAATTCTACCAGTACTGCAAAACCTTCAATGCCAGGCTTTAAAAGGAAACAAAGAACCTGTAAAATGGCTCAGTAGGAAAAGGCCTACCAAGCTTGATGAAATAAGTTGGATCCCTGAAACCTACATGGTAGAAGGAGGGAACCCACTCCCAGGTCATCCCTCACCTTCATATACCCATCACAACAAATGCACACTAACAAACATACAAACATGATACAAACTAAATAAATAGAATGAAAAAACTGAATGTATAATATACAGTGACCTATCACTTGTGTATTCTTTTTCTGACAAATATTGAGAAAAAAATGACATAGGTTATGAGCAAGGGATATTTTTGTTCTATTCAAATCCAAATAGCCAGTGTATGCTGTTTAAAATTCATATAAATACACATTAAGAATAACTTGCAAGTACAAATGAAATTGCTAACAGATAGAATTCAGTTTGTGTGTTCAAGTTCATGTTTTCATTTATAAATTCTCCATAGATATTTAGAAAGGAATAAGGTGAAACCCCACTCAGTATAAGATCTATGGGAGAGACATTGTCTTCAATCACAAGTCATTAACTCATCCAGGGCAGAATCAAAATAACAAATTCTCCTGTAAAATCTTACATATCTCACAGCCACATATTAACTTCTAAAACATGGTAGCATTAAAAATAAAATTGCCCTTTAGCAGAAAATTCTATTTTCTTTTTCTTAGTTTTTATTTATTTCAATATGGTTTCTACAATGAGGTATGTTTTATCACTAACCCATCCTCTTTGGAACATGTTTCAAACAATATGCTCTCCAAATTTAAATATTTCATATCATATAATATTCATCTACTAGATAATTTTATAAAAAAATAAATTATAACTGTTTTTTGGGCGATTTATTTCTTCATTTGCTTTTGCATTATTTTTGTGATATATATATATGTGTGTGTGTGTGTGTGTGTGTGTGTGTGTGTGTGTGTGTGTGTGTTCCCTGGTTTGTGGGTACACACATGTGTGCACAATGTGTGCACACATGAGTGTGTGCATGTGAAGGGCAAACCCTAACTTCAGTTGTTTTTCATTAACTCAGTATGCAATATGTTGAGGCAGAGTCTCTTATGTGAAGCCAGAGTTAATGGATTTAGCAGTCTAGATAGCCTTGTGATCTGGACATTCCATGACTCCATATTCTCTATTCCTCTCTTACAGAGGGACAACAGGTTGGTTACCATGTCAACCCAGCATTTACATGAGCTCCGGGAACCCAAGTTCCAATATCCTGATCCCTGTACAGCAAAATGCTTCATCTTCTCTGATATAGAAATGATGGAAGTAAAGGATAGATTATAGTAATAACTTTTATTAAAAAACTATTAATCTCTTCTCTAAATATTTTATAAATTAGATTAATGGATAGCCATAGATATAATGGGCCTACAGGCTAGATATGGATGCCCCAACATTAGAAAGGAACTTTGGGTGACTGTCCCGGAAAGCAGGATGTCTCTGTCATTTCTAGAACTTTGGAAATTGTTTACAATGCATTTCCTGTTTACTTAGGCAATATTATATCCTTCTGGGATTTTTGATGGTGTTGAGAGAAAGATACTTAGAGTTTTCCCTAGTTATGATAAAAGATAGATTAGATGTGAAACTTTAGACTCACAAAAACTGTAATTCTTGCTTGATACCTGTTTTACAATATGCAGTTTTACATATAATAAAATGCTAAAGTTAAAACCTTCCTTTTTTATTTAGAAAAGGGGAGATGATGTGGGATTCCCCTCTGTATTCTGTGAATATGTTCTATTATCATTGGTTAAAAACAAGTTGCTTTTTCCTATGGTAGGACAGAATATAGCAAGGTGGGAAATCCAAGCAGAGATAAAGAAGGACAGAAGGTAGTGTCAGGCAGACATCATGTCACTGCCAAAGGAGAAATACACTAGAAGCTTGCCAGTAAGCCACAGCCTCATTGAGATACACAAATTAATAGAAATGTGTTAATTTAAGATGTAAGTGCTAACTAGAAAAACACCCAAGCCATTGGCCAAAGAGTTTTGTAATTATTATAGTTTCTATGTGATTATTTGAGTCTGGGTGGCTGGGAGAGGAAAGCACAGTCTCTGTTTCCACCTCTCAGCCTCCTCCCCAACTCTTGTTTCCATTTTTATGATACTGCTATGTGGATTTAAACAAACAAAAATATTAACTCATTAAAAAATTAAAATTTCTTAACTCATAAAAATGATTATAGTAAATTTTTTGATATGTCACCCTCTGCTTTCTCTAGCTGTGACTCAATGAAAACATCAATGAAATAATAATATGATTGTGTCTCAACTTTATAAGAAGCATATGCCCAGCCTGAACTTCATTAGAAATATATGGCTGAAAATTAGCTAACAGCAAATGCTAATGAGTACGGCATCAGTACATGATGCCTGATCCCTTCCTATCTAAAGGAAACTTTTGCAATGTGTCACTTCAACAAAGTGTGTATGTATGCACATTTGGAAAGTTGATCTCCATTTGAAATTTTTCACCTCTTTTCTTGACTTGGTTTCTTTCTTGTAGGACCACATGTGGGTTAAAAGAATGTGTTGGATTCGCTTTTCTCTTTCTCACCTAGAAACCTTGTCTTGGCAGAAGATCAAACTTTGTTTTAAAGTTGATCCTATCTCTTCCCAAGTTTCTGATGTCTCTATTTCAAAGCTTGGGCTTCTCTTTTTGTTCCCACACTAAATTCTGGACACTCTTTTTTCCAACCTAACTAGAGTTTTCCTTTTGCCACAACCTGGAAGCATATATTTAGTTCTTTGAAATAAAGCATTTCAAGATCATGTCTTCAGCTTCCCTCCAGGATATCTTTGTCATTAATTAAAAAATAATAAATCTCAATATTAATTCAATATCCATTATTCATCATATTTTAGATTGTTTTATCTGTTCATTTACTAATTACATTCCCTTCTCAAATTCTCTAACTTGTACTTATATCTTAGATTATAAATATAAATTACCCTATGGATTACTTAGTGTCTCTCTGTGCTAAAAGAATTATCTCTATTTTGTGTGTATGAAAGTTCTGCCTGCATGTATGTCTATGAACTGTGCATGTGCCATAGTTAAAACTTGAGTTACAGATAGTTTCGAGTCATGGTGTGGGTATGTTGAGTCCGTCCCAGGCTCTCTGAGAAAGCAGAAAGCACTTTAAAGGATACCCATCTCTTAGGCTCAGAAACTGTCATCTTAAAAAAAAAAAAACAAAAAACACCAAAAGTAGTCTGTCTAATAATATGTATAAAATGTCTAATAATATGTATAATTAATCAGTTCAACTCTGTGTCGTTCTACACAGTGCGTCTTCTAACCGGGTGTACCATGTTCTTTAGGACTATCCAGTTTCCCTTTCTAATGGCAAGACAATGCACCAGCCCTGCTGCTGAGTCACTTAAGAACTCAGTGTCGTCATTCCCACAGGTCACTCATTCTCACCACACTGTCTCATCATCACTCCGAAGTTTTACTCTTCATGTGCGAACTTGCCGGAACTTCATGCCTGTTGCTGTTATCACACAATAATAGCCATGTCTGTGTGTACTAAGCACAAATGTCGGAAAGTTAGTTATGCAAAATCAAGCCATGGAAATGCTAGCTTCATTTCTGGAAAAGCAGATGGTAGGATTCAATTCAACACCGGTAATTCTAGTCCAGCTTATGCAACCACACAAGCCCTTAGCTATTTCAATTTTTTTTGCGGGGGGGGGGGGGTATCTACAGACTTTATATCTGGCTAGATTTATTTTTTCTCAAAGATTTGAATCCCTTGCTCAACAGCCTGGTCTCGGACTGGGTTTTCAGTCCTAGTGTTCTGTTTGGCCTGTGGGACCTGAGCCATGGAGACTACAAAGCAGGATAGCCTTGTAAGCGCGTGTGAGCAAGTAGAACCTATAATGTAAGAAGAAGAAACAAAGTCAGCAGCCAGGTGGATAGCCAAATCTTCTTTATTGAGAGAATGGGTCTCTGTGGGGTGTGTGGGGGCAGCTGGGGCCCTCACTGGGCAGCTTGTTCATTGGCATTGCCTCCGGAATCCTGTGGCTTCATCACATCTGAAGCTCTGGAGGGCTGAAGAAGGGCTCAATGCACAGTGCTTCAAAGGCATCATCTGCTCGAAAGGCCAGGCCCACTGTGGTTGGGGCCTGTGGCCGTGCTCTCTGGCTAGTGAAGCCACACTCGCCCAGAGTTTTTCCGTCATCAAGGAGCTGGTCATCCTTGTACAGCCCCTGTTCATCCGGCGGCTGCTTGAGGATGCCCTCAACGATGCACCTCAGTTCGAAAGCGGTACTCGACTCCTTGGCATCCACGAAGATGATGGTCTTGTGGCACCAGATCATGAGAAACACTTCCTGAGGATGGCGGGCCTGCGTCAAAGCCATCCTGCTGCCCCTGGCCTGACCCCTGCGCCCCTGAGGCCCCCAGCTCCGTGCCCCTCCCCCTCGCCAGATGTTTTAATGTTTAATGCTGTTGATACTAAATAATGCAGCTATTTTCCCTTAAATCCCAAAAAGCCGTTTTTAAAAATTCAAATGTACATAATTTACAAGTAATATAACACAGAACATGACTCTTTTATCCCAACTAGAACCCAACATTGGTGTCACAAATCTAATCTAAGAGAATGAGCTAATCTTTTGTAATTATTAAGATTCTATTACAGGCCGGGCGGTGGTGGCGCACGCCTTTAATCCCAGCACTCGGGAGGCAGAGGCAGGCGGATCTCTGTGAGTTCGAGACCAGCCTGGTCTACAAGAGCTAGTTCCAGGACAGGCTCCAAAACCACAGAGAAACCCTGTCTCGGAAAAACCAAAAAAAAAAAAAAAAAAAAGATTCTATTACAGTTGAGCTTCAAGACATGGAAGACACTCTGAAAAATTCAAATAAATCAGCAGGTAAGGACACTTGCAATCAACAAGTTGTAACAATGAGACCAACATAATAGAATGACAGAGCCAATTCCCATGAGCATTCCTTTAATTTCCACATTAGAGCGCACACCCATAAATAAATAAATAAATAAATAAATAAAGCATTACAAGAAAAAAGGCTGTTTTCTGTGTATATAAATGTTTAGCCTTCATATCTATTCAGGTATCACTCACTTAAACCATTAAACTCAGCACTAAATTTTCTACAGTTCCCTTTTTAATGCATGGATATGTGTGAGAGTATGTTTGTGTGTGTATATTTTTATGTGAATGTGTATATTTGAATACATATACATGCATATATGAGAAAAAGGTGAGGAAATGTCTGTGTGAGAGAGAAAGATAATGTTTGACTTCTTCCAGTGTGGTCAGTATATACAATGGTATTTAAGAACTTTTTCTGATTAGTTTACATTGTTAATTATGGAAATATAAATATCTTCTAATGAAACGTGTCTCAAATAATATGGTATTAGAAAACAATCATAGGAAAATAAGTTTAAGCTGTTTATTTTCATATAATATGTTTGGTTGAGACATATTCTGAAAATGTATATGTCAGACAGTGCTTTAACACTTATGTTCCACATATGAATATTTTGTAATATTTTATGTTATTCATGTATGTCCCTTTAGGATTAATTAGACAACCAAAACAAAAGCCAGTGAGTCCACATGATCTCTTGATGGGCATATTCTTTTATTTTTAGTTTTTAATAAATCAGTCACAAACCTCAGAAAAATGGTTGAGATTTAGTGTTATGGATTATGTGTACAGGAAACCTAAGATATGTCACATGACAAAACAACTGTGTAGAAGGTTAATGAGTTTCATCCATGTGTACAAACAGCTAAGACTGCCAACAATCTGTAGGCCACAAAGGAGAAGAGACACCGCATTCACTGTGAGGGGTATTTGTCTTGTGTGAAACAAGCACCATGTGGCCACTCTAACCAAATCTGGGAAACTGGAATACAGGAAGGTTGTGGCATGGTGAGGGAAGATAATTCCTTCAAAAAATCAAAAATAAAGATGTGGGGTAATTCATGAACCAGTTAAACTTCTGCATTTAAAAAAATCCTAAGCTAAGAACCCAGAATGTTTGGAATACACAAATGATTTTTTAAAAAATATTTAAAAACTGATATGCTGTTTGATCCCAACATAAAGAAACAACATTTTCTGTAAGATATTTTTGTAAAGTCAGCATTTTCTGTGCTTCTGACTATAGATACAAAAGCAAAATAGGGACTTATTTTCTTTTTTGGTATACACAATTAATTATTTTTCTTTTAGTTATCCTCATGAAGTCTTAAAATTAGAATTCCTATATACTATGAAATCATAAAATATTATACAACTTTTCAAGGTACATGTATTGTAACACATGTATTTATTGTGTAACATTTAAATCATGCTATCTATAAAATGTATCATTTACATGTGGTATAAATATTCAAAATGTTTTCTTCTGCCTTGTAGAAATACTGTATGCTTGCCATCAAGCTTCAAATTTGAAAGCATTTACTATGGTTATATTTTGTCATACAAATTCTGATAAAAAATAAAATGAATGAGCACATACCTATCCATTGCTTTTTTTTTCCTTGATAATGAATACCTAGTAAATATGTGGTATGATCACATAGAAATGTTACTCATTTGAGGATCATGTATAAAGTTTTTCCTTGCTGCATAGCAAAATAGACATTTCTAACAACAATGTATAGGTTTAACTTTCTCTCCTATTTTTGCTAGCATTTGTTACATTCTTACTATTTTTTGTAATAACTGTTCTTACTGGAGTGTGATCTTTTGTCACCAGGATTTTGGTTAGAGTGCTCTGTGTGATAGCTGTAATTGTCAACCTAGATGTACCTGGTTAAAGAGTCTTAGTGGATTTTTTCCATGTTGGGCTGGCCTGGGATATGTCTGAGGAAATTCTCTTAGTGAAGTTAATTGATATGAGAATAATAAGTCCACTATGGATAGCATTCTTCACTAGGCTGTGGATTCAAGCACAAGAAAATAGGCAGGTAATCAACTTTGTATTCTGCCCTTGATGGTGTATATGATGTGAATATGTCTGAGTTCTTGTTTTGCGCTTCCTGATATGGAATTTTTATCTGAACAACACTCCTCTCCCCCTTATGTGCTGCTATTTGCCAGCACTATGTATCATGTCAAGAGATATAAAATAAAACACTTGGTAATTAGTTTGACATTTGTAAGTACATATGCTGCATGTTTTTCCTATAGAAATGTCTGTAATTGTAATGCTCATGGTCTTCTTGGTATTTGTCTCTTATATTTTGCTAATGCTGAGCCCGTATCAGCTGTGTGATCTGCAAAATTTTTCTCCTCTTCTCTATTATCTCTTCATTGCCGTTGTTCTTATTTATGAACTTTTCAGATTGATATAGCACTATTTTTTTCTTCCATTTTCTCAGCTTTGGGGGTCATGTTCAAAAGCATCCTTGGCAATGCCAATAGCCTTTACATTTTCCTGTGTTGACTTTTATAATAACTTCATATTTTCCAGTCTTATTAGTAATTCCGTAGTATACTTTCTATTTCTTTGACTGAGAAAATGGTCCCATTTCATTCTCCTGTCTGTGAATATCCAATTTTCACAGCATACTTGCTGAAAAGACTTTACTTTCTCTGGCATGCATTTTTACCACCTGTATCATTAAGCAGGCTGAGTTTAATGCTCCAATTATATTCATGGCCATATGAAATGTTGTCTATACTAGGGTTTTTTAATAATAAAATCTTTACTTGACAGTGTTCACTTTGCAAATAAAAAGAGTAAATGATGCAGTAACACTAGAATGTGCAATCTAGGAGGAAAAGTAATATCATAGATACATATTACTATCTATAACTTATCATTCATGCTTTCAGCCCTAAGGAAAAGGAATCAAATATGCATAAACACCAGTAGCTTTTAAGAATACAGAATATGTGATTCTATGCTAATATTTTTGAAGAAATGAATATGATAACTCACAAAATCAATGTCCCTACAAGTGCAATTAATTTTCTTCTTAATCCAACCTTAGATGCAGATAATTTTGATTCTGAATCTGCAACACAAGTTTATTATAAGAGGTAGAACAATTCAAAAATATCAGATAAATTCCTGTCATAGTTCAAAATCTTCATATATAAGGCAGTCACTTTTTAGCAAATAAGCTTACATGTATTCAAATGTGATAGGAAAAATTAATAAATATACAAATAGAAAGACAGTTAGGTGACATAATTGAAGTGGGACTTGTACAGGATGTTTGGAGGCAAGAGTGCCCAGCAAATAAAAACTATGAGCACTTTATCAAATCTGACATAGGGACTGGGACTTGTTAATGAATTATTTGAGCCACACAATTCTTAAATCCACAATGCTATTTGAGCAGAAAAGAAAAGAAACACTCAAAGGGATGTCGTAAATTAAATAGACCAAGTCAAGTATCATGAAAACAGTTCCACCTATGGGAAGTTTGCTAACAAGTCTTCATTACATCACTTATAACTTATAAAGTTACTTGAGAATTTTCTTTTAATTAATTTCATTAAACATTCTTCAGAATAGAATACTGTTAGGAAGATATTGGCACTCCTAGAATCTCCTTTCATTGTTGTTTGAGGGAACATGACATTAATTTCAGTCATCTGGGTTAAATAAAACAGACATTAAATGTGACTTTTATAAACTTCCATTAAATATTCTAGCACACTAGAAAAATGAGAAAAGCAATCTTCACACATGCAGTAGAATATTTCATGTCATTTGATAAAGAATGATTTTATTGCATGACAATTATAAATATAAAATCATCATGTACGGAAACCATGTATCAATAAAGTTAAGTAAAAAAAATAATTGGTAGAAATTATGTTTTTAATTTGTTAGATTTTTCAAAAATGCCAATAAGAGTTCTCACTCTTTCACCTTTTCCCATTTCCTCCACACACCCTCCCACCATACCCTCCTCCAATCCTCAGAGAAGTTAAGACATATTGCTTTGTGGAAGGTTTGAGGCCCTCCCTACTATATCTAGGCTAAGTAAGGTATACATCCAAAAAGAATAGATTCCCCCAAATGCCAGTACATGCAGTAGGGATAAATCCTGGTGCCACTGCCAGTGGTTCCTCAGTCTGCCCCAGGCATGCAACTTTTAACCACATTCAGAGGGACTAGTTTGGTTCTATGCTTGTTCCTTCCCAGTTCAGCTGGAGTTGGTGGGCTCCTATTAGCTCAGGTAGATGGTTTCAGTGGGTGAACCCATCATGGTCTTGACCTCTTTGCTCATATTCTCATTCCTCCAGAATCAACCATTAAAATGTCCCTACCAATAAAGCACAAGGCCAGACAGTTTTATCACAAAACCCTACCAGACTGTCTAGGAAGAAATAAAACTAATACTTCTCAAATTATTCCAAAAACTAGAAACAGAAGTAACATTGCTCAGTTCATTTCATGGTTGCCCGAATAACTAAGGCACATAAAGATCTTATTAAGAGAGCTACAGAAACTTGTATTATGAACTCTTTCCATACCTGTTCAATATAGTACTTGAATTCTTACTAGAGCAATAAGACTACTGAAGGAGAACAAGTTCATACAATTACGAAGGCAAGAAGTGCATGCGTCTCTTTTTTGCAGATGATATGATAATATACAAAACGACCCTAAAAATTCCACCAGGAAATTCCTATACTTGATAAACACTCCAATCAAAGTATTAGAATACAACATTAAATCAAAAAATCCATATCTTTCCTACATATAAATTACTAATAGACTCAAATAGAAATCAGGAAAATAATATCCATCACAATATCCTCAAGAATTATAAAGAACATTGGTATATTGGGTTAACAATAACTTTAGAAAAGCAAAAATCTTGAATGATAAATGTTTAAAATACTGAAGTAATTGAAGAAGACATTTGAAGATAGAAATATCTCCTATGGTAATGGATCATTAGAATTCATATATTGAAAATGGCCATTCTTAAAAAAAGCATTCTGCAGAATTATTTCAATCTCCAACAAAATTTCTCAGAGATACTGAAAAAACATTTTTAAGCTTTGTATAAAAACACGAAACACCAAGGATAGATAGAACAATCTTGAATAATAAAAGAACAGTTCATTATCCCCTACTACAAATTGTACTACAGAGTTTTAATTCTAAATGTAAAATGATACTGGTACAAAAGAAGACACATTGATCAAAGGAATCTAATTGATTACCATAACATAAATAAACTACCTATGATCACAATGCTTCTATATGAATCCACAAACAACACAGGTTGTTGCCAAGGCTATAAATAGCTTTCTATCAAATAGCTTGAGGCTATATTGCTGAAAACAATACCTATATAACTCATTTAACATGGAAAAGATAAACTATTGCCTACCTAGAACCTTCTTGGTACTAGATATATTCTGCAGACTATGAAAGAAGAAATGTATACTGTAACCCAGCAATGTAGCTATAAATTATTTGATCTACATGATCTGCAACATGTACTTCCTCCAAGATATACTAGTACAATAATGGCTCAGAGATTGTGGGAATAAACTGCCAATATCTGATTTGATTTAAGGCCCACTCCACATATGGATTCCATATGCAACATTGCTTAGGTGATCAATAATCTGAGGCTAGATATCCCAGGGACTTATGGTAAAACCAAATGTTACTCTTCTACTAAAGGAACATAGCAATAAAATGACACCTAGATACAATCTGCTGTACTCATAGATCAGTGCCTTGCTTAGCTATTATCAGAGATGTTTCCTTGTTCAGTAGACGGGAACAAATCCACAGACACACAGCCAGTCAATATGCACAGAGTTAGAGAAAACACACAGTCCTAAAGAGAATGTCTCCATCAAGTATCCCTTTAGGTCGCAGGGAACCCTACAGAAGAGGAGGCAGAAGGAGTGTAAGAGCCAAATGGGATGGAGTACACCAAAAAAATAAAGGCCTTGTAAATTCTTCATAATCAAAGGATATATGGGCTTACAGAAATTGGAGCAGTGTGCATGGGTTCTGCACTGGTCTGCACCAGATGGGGTCATAGATTTGAAGGAAGTAGACACATTTCTCAATCCCTGACTAGAAGCTATCTCCACTTGATAGCCACTTGCAAAATAAAGTCTATTTTTTCCAAGGAGGTCTCAATGGTAAAATAACCCACTCTGGAGTGTAGGCCTCAAGTCCAGTAGTAGACAACTGACAGAAAATGAACTCAGTGTCACCTTTGGAGGTTCTTTGTCTCATAATGTTATGTAAGAGTTTTTTATCTATCATCTATCTATCTATCTATCTATCTATCTATCTATCTATCTATCTATCTATCTATCAGCTATCTATCAGCTATCTAGCTATCTATCATCTATCTACCTATCATCTATCTATCTATAATCTATCTATCATCTATCTATCTATCTGTCTGTCTGTCTATCTATCATCTATCATTTATTTGTACTAGAGATTGTTTGTGTATATTTATTATGGCTTCTGGTTTTCTGTTCTTATAAGATTCCAGAGTGCAAACAAGTATCTCTCTGAATCTGTATCTGATTCTTGTGTCTTCTCTTGAGCTCCTTTCCTTTTACTTGTTTGTTTTGTTCTACTGTGATTTTTTTTTATTTTCACCTTTTTTGTATTTTTGTAATATCCCTTGGATAAATGTTTCTGTTTTGTTTTTGTGTCTGTTTTTTTTTTTGTTGTTGTTGTTTCTTATTTTTAATGAACTACAGAAAGGGGTGGATTCATACAGGAGTGGTTTGGGAAAAGGGAAACCTTTATCAGAATACATCCTATGAAAAAAGACTCTGTTTTCAATAAAAGAAAGAAATCATAACAAATACATTAAAATGTTGCAAATTAGAAGCTCACTGTAGGAGTAAAAGAGGTTTAAGATACCAACAGAACATGGCCCAGAGAATTAACTAAGCTGTAGTCAGCAAAGACTGAAATGGCAATCACAGAGCCAGTCTGGGTCTGTACTAGGTCCTCTGGATGTTATAGCCCTATACATTTGTGTTTTGATGGATTCCTAACCATGAAAATGTGAATGGTTTTTGAATTTTTTCCCTGCCCTTGGTAGCCTTTTCCTTCTACTAGGCTGCCTTAGCCAGCCTTGATATGAGGGTTTGTGCCTAGGCTTATTATAACTTGTTAAGCCATATTTGGTGGATATCCCTGGTACACTGACCTGCTCTTTTCTGAAGAGAAACTGAGGAGGATTGATTCTGGGGGAGAGAGTTACTAAAACAATAAGCCAACATAATTATTTAGAGTTATTTAGACGTTTTAAAGGAAATGCTTGTAACTAGTCTCTATTGTCATTAAACCCTTTGCCTCTCCCATGAGGTAAATTGTGAGTGCATTTATTTTGTGTATTTCTTTATATAGTTCACTGCATTGTCTACCAGTGCTCCCCAAACTATCAGGAGAGTGTTTAGCAGATGCAGGTGCCATTGAATTAGAGTTAAGCTCCAGAAGCCACCAAACTCATTAGAAAACATTCATGCTGAAAATTCTACTTCTCAAAAACAAACAAAATAATACTGCCTTGTGATCAGATTGTTCTTACATTACCCCTCCTTTAGTAAAGCTAAATTTATTGCAAAACCAATGTGATCTCCATTTTGCACACAATCTAACTCTCTCTCTCTGCTTTCTTGATGTGCTCTGATCTGAATATTTAATGGTCACCATTTTTCTAACTTAACATATCCCAGCCTGTGTCTTACTTATTCTTTCAGCTCTTCAGCACTTCTTTAAAAGTTTGTTTTCTATGTCTCCCAAGGTCCCATATGGATTCCTCTCTTGAGCATGCTTTCCTTTCTCTTGTCTTTATTTGGCTTCCATACACTTCTGTGTCTAGGTATCTACAAAGGACAATGGAAGTAGAAATAGTTCATGTACCAGTTCAGAAAGTAGATTCAAAGACAAGTAGCTTCAAGCTGCTTTTCCCACTGACCTCTCTATATATGAACTACAGATGTGTGCTGCTGATGTTCCTTCAGTTAATATTTCCTAGATATGCCCACAAATACACACCCAGAGGAGTCCTTTTTATCTGTACCTCCTGGTAAATTTTACAGCAAGTAATATTGAAATTCAAGGGCATCATCAACTCAATTATGTTGGTAAAAAGTACACTGAGCATAAAATTCAATCAAGGAAATATAGAATAATGCTGGACTACTTGTCAAATAGAATTAACAAACACTTATAAAGTATTCTACAAAATACAACAGCTAAGGAATAATACTCTTCACTGAAGTTCACAGAAAAAATATCTAAAAATGTGGCATTTTATACTAAAATGAAAGAATCAGCACAAAGTAATTAAAATAAAATAAATTTCTACTATCAAATTATAGGGAGAAAAACTAGAATTTTTAGATTTCAAGCCATGCTTGTTTTCATTCCAAAGACAGAAATCAGTAAGTATAATATACACATAAAAGAACATATAAACAAAAATCATAAAATCGTTTCAAAAACCATCAGAAAACGTCTCTGACAAAATTTGACTTCTTTCATGATAATAGTCCTGATGGATCCAGGAAGGAAAAAGAGTATGATGGAGACTATATATGGTAAATGATGTGTCGTTCATATCATACAAAACTGAAAAGCACTCAAATGTCATCCTAATATTAATAATACTAAAAGCATGTTCATTATCTCTACTTTTATTCAATACAATGTTTGAAGTCTTAACTAGAACAATGAGGTAAAAGAAATAAATAAAAGGAAAAAATGAAGACAAATTATTCTTTGGTACAACTTTATGATAATGCACATCTTTAAAGACTCCCAGTAACTCCTACAAGCTGAAAAATATCAGAAAAATAACCAGATGCAGAATCAGAATACAGAAATCATTAGTTTTTCAATACACCAGTAACCAGTTTACTGGCAAGTGAACCATGAAATAACCTGTATTAACAGTTTATTCAGAACAAAAGTACCCAGTAATAAATTTAAGCAAATGGGTGAATAATAAAACATTGAAGAAAGAAATATCAGAAGGTAGAAAGATTCTCCATGCTCATGGTTTGGCAGAGCTAAATTCTGTGAATGACCATATTATTAAAAATCATCTATGCTGAATGAAATGCTAATTAAAATTCCAGGAAAACACTTTAAGGGTTTTATTTTTTTTGAGGTGTTTGTAGGAAGGCCAGTAGCTGGAAGTCATCTGTTGCAGCACAGGGTCAGGGGCATCCTTGAAGACATGTGTTCCTGTCACTAAAAAAGTCTTCTAAATTTATCATTGACAGATTTTTATTTTTATCAGAATGGACATAAGTAAACAAAATCATTTCAGAGGGATTTTGAAGTTGGAAATTTGGAAATCCAATCATCAAACTGTAAACAGTACAATTGTCTTAAACTTAGAAAAATCTATGTAAAAAATGTGAATGATAATAAATGATCTTAGTATGTATATTTTATGTGTTACAATTTAGAGCATGTGCTGGAGAATTTCATAAATAATAAAAGCCCACTGATTTTTCTGGACACAAATAAGAATTCTAATGAAAAAAATGAACCAGTAAAAATACCAATGGTTTCCCAGGCAAGGAAGCGCTCATCCTCTTAATTTACAGATGTCTGGATCCCATGAGATTTCCTAAATGTGGAAAATGTAACCACAAAACTTGTACTCTGTTCACACTAAAAAAGTCAAAATATAATCAAAACACAAACCATAAACTATCAACAGTAAATTGTTGAAAATAAAATATTGCATTCAAAAGAAATGACATAATAATTTCTTCAAAACTAGATAACTGATCAGCTATTTTCCTGTCTTTCTGAAATTTAACAGGTAAACAGCTATTTGAAATTAATAATCTGCCTCTTCCATCTAGATATATGTAAATTTAATTACTCAGATGTCATACACATTGAAAATGGCACCAAAATTACATGACAATAATAGCACCAGATATTCCAGTTTTCTTACTTAGTTGAGGGTTGACTGATTTTACAAATAAAGCAATATACTGCTACTCAAATCTATCCTAGTCAAAAATTCATATTAAAAGGAAGAGGGCAAACTGTTGCTCACGTACAAAGGCATTTTAGTAAATGCTTTCTAGAAATGGATTTTAATTTTGCAACATCTTATTCCATCTCTTTAAAACAGCTACCTTCTCAGATTTTGAGATAAAAAAGCAAAAATTCACATTATTTCTTCTGCAGTATTCTTTGATATATATTTTTAATGTTTGTAATTTTGAAATACCTAATGGGGTTATGTGATATTTTAATTTTAAGGAAGAATGAATGTCACTTGCCTCATAATTAAAGACAACAATTCTCAAGGAGGCCTTTTGCACTTAGAGACTTATGCACACAATCAATATAGTGAAAAGGAAGCCTGCAAAATGAGAGAGAATCTGTGATTTATACATCTGGTAGAGGATTAACATCTAGAATATATAAATAAATCAAAAACAATCAAAATCACAAGTAACTTATTCAAAATAACCATAATAAATGATCTTAGGATATGAATAAAGAGTTTTCAAAAGAAAAAAAACAGCTAGGAAATATTTCAAAAGATAACGTTCATCTTCACTTGGAACTTTAAGAATGAAAGTTATCTTATAGCTCTCATAGCTCTGTTACTTATAGCTAAATTATTGTCTGTCGGTATTCATATTTCAAGGGCATTACATTGTTTGTGTTACCTGTGTTAAGAAATTTTTCTTCCATCTTCAGGAGTGTAAACTGTGAAAAATGGGATGTCACACTATTAAATTATGTCTTCTGGACTTGACATGACAAGAAGTTTGGATAACTACACAAGATCAAGCCTCTCCAAAACCTGGAATAGGTATGGTCAATAATTTCCAGGACCCACTTCTTACTAAGAAGTTATTGAAGTTATTGATCATAGATAGGGAGACTCATTCTTTATTTGAAATGTGGCCACTGGTAAATGTTCAATGCTCATATGTGCAACACTAACTTGACTTAGTAGTCTACTTTTTAAAATGTTATAAGGTTGGGGACAATTTGGTGTGCTAGCTAGTTTTGTATTAACCTGACCCAAACTAAGAGAAATTTGTAAAAAGGAAACCTCAGTTGAGAAAATTCTTCCACCAGATTCATCTGAGAGCAAACCGATGTACGTACTTTAAAATTAGTAATTGATGTGGAGAGCTCTTCCCACTGTGGGCATTGCCACCCCTGGGCAGCTAGTCCTGGAGGATATAAAAAAGCAGGATATGCAAGCTGTGGAGAAATAGCCAAAGATCAGAATTCCTCCATAGCCTCTTTCAGTTCCTGCCTGCAGCTTTCCTTAACTTGGATTAGTACCCTGACATCCATAATGATGGACTATAAGCTGTAATCTTCAATAAACCTTTTCCTTCCCAAATTGCTTTTGGTCATGGTGTTTACCACAGGAGTAAAAAAATAAATAAATAAGACAGGTGAATTGGTTATGGAGGCCAGCTATGAGGGGAGTTGAAGGGTGAAACAGGGAGATGAAATCATCATATTCTATTTTAGATTAATGTATAAAATTCTCAAAGATAACTTTTAATAAATTTAACTGTTAATTTTCTAATTATATTCTTGTTCCACTTATATACACTTATAATATTATATAATTCTATATATAAATGTGATACAACATTGTAAGTTTCCCATTTTAGACTACATTTATTCTTAACCAAACATAGCACCAGAGTTGATGCATAGAACCTCGTTTTTCTGCAATCTACTGGCTGATGCTTGTGCATAATTATTAACAGTGCTGTGATTATTGATTTACTCCAGCTTTCAAATTCTAAAAGAAATATATAAAATATTTATGGCAGAAGCAATTCATACCTCCGAAAATACAATTGAATTTCTTCTATTTCAAGTATTGAATTGTATGTAAAAAAAAAAAAAAAAAAAAAAAAAAAAAACAGGAAAGAGGAGGCTAAATTACCTGGTAATCATTTTCCCCTTTACCAGGAAGTAGGGCAGCAGTCAAACTGCTGTGTGGTGGAAGTGATCATGGGTGAATAATGGAAATCTATGGGACAAAGGGAACCCTGTAAAATTCAAACCACCGGGTCATTAGCAGAGTCAGAGAAACAAGACTCCCTGCCAAATGTGATGTAGACCCTGGAGAGATGGACTCATCTCTGCAGAGGGGAGTGGGGAAGTATCCCAGAACAAATCTGTGTAGATACTGGCAAATTTAGCTTTTGTGTGGTTTTACAGTCCCTGCCAGTTTTTAGCTTCATTTGATAGGTAACCCAAAATCAGAGCAGTATTCCCATTTTGGGTTATCATCTATCAGCAAAGCTCAGTATGATACAGTGAGGAGATACCTTGAGAAATGCCTTCTTACTTGAATTTACACTGTTTATGGAATGGAAATTTCCCCTCTAGTGCTGTCCCTTTGATTTCACAGACATTCTAGTTCACTGGCTCAGCAATCTTGCCTCAGTGCATTTAATGTTCATTAGTATTACCCCAAAATTTTCATGATGACATTGTGTTTCAGACTACATTCATAGTCATAGTAATCCTGGAATACATGTGGTCCACAAGCCCCATCACTATATACACTATAGAAGATTGGAAGGGAGAAAGATAATGTTAGAAATATTTTCTAACGTGAGCTCTCTACTGACCCAAAATAATCTCAATCAACCTTCCTCAAGACCACCTTTGGGTATATAACCAAAGAATGCTTAATCGTGCCACAAGGACATGTGCTCAACTATGTTCATAGATAGCAGCGTTGTTTGTCAAATCCAGAACCTGGAAACAACTTAAATTCTCCTTGAGCAAAGAATAATAAGTATATGTGCTACATTTACAAAATGGAGTACTACACAGCAGAAAAAAACAACAACATCTTGAATTTTGCAGGCAAATGGATGGAACTAGAAAACATCATTTTGAGTGAAGTAACCCAGACCCAGAAACACGATTATCACATTTACTCACTCATAAATGGTTTTTTTTTTTTTTTTGTTTTTTTTTTGTTTTTCGAGACAGGGTTTCTCTGTGGTTTTGGAGCCTGTCCTGGAACTAGCTCTTGTAGACCAGGCTGGTCTCGAACTCACAGAGATCCGCCTGCCTCTGCCTCCCGAGTGCTGCGATTAAAGGCGTGCGCCACCACCGCCAGGCTCATAAATGTTTTTTAAACATAAAGCAAAGAAAACCAGCCCACAAATCACAATCCCAGAGAGCCTAGACAACAATGAGTACCTTAAGAGAGACATACATAGATCTAATCTACATGGGTATTAGAAAAAGTCAAGATCTCCTTAGTAATTTGGGAGCATGGGGACCTTGGAAGAGGGTTGAAGGGGAGGGGAGAGGCAGGGAAAGGAACAGAAAAAAATATATAGAACCCAATAAAAAATCAATAAAAAATAAAATAATTCCAATCAAGCCAAATCAAGCCAGATTAAAAGAAATCCAGATTTAATTAGACACTTGTGCTCCTGGGTGGCCCCGAGGGTAAAGAAAGTCTCCAAAGCAACCACGGGGAGGAAAAGGGGAAACTATGTGTTTCTTTTTTGGGGAGCAGTTTAAATAGTGTGTGGGAGTGGTTTTGACCTTTCCTAGGGAGTGTTTAAAGTTTGAGGGGCACAGGGTAGGGGCCTCCAAAAATGGAGGCCAGAGACTGGGAGTCCAGACTGTTTGTATAAAGGGTGACAGGAAGCTATGGTGATATTTATGACCAACATTTTAGGCTCTCTTTGGAAAAAGGGGCATCGACTCAAGTCTGGTTCCTCCTGTGGGCATGGGTGGTGTGGGGGAGGGGCGAATTGGGTGTTGGTTGATTCATGCTCAGCAAGAGCTTTGGCTGAAAAGGCATCCTGTTCATTGTCATCCTGGAGATGCAAGCCATCTATTTCTTGAGGGAGGTAAAAAGACAGGTGTCTAGGAGAAAACATATTGTTATTACCCATCTTGTTTGTATCACCAGAGGTGAGTGTGCCAGGCTGAGGAGCAGGTAGGCCCTTTATTGTGGCATCCTGGAAAACTGGAGGGTGGAAGGTCCTAACTGCTGGACAAACCAAGTGTCCTGAATAGGTAGGTGTCTGCTTGACTCTGGAAAGATGGTACTAGCATAGGTATCCCAGGAACTTGGTAGCTGAGGGGGTGGTGAGAATTACCCTGGGAGGTCCTGTCCATTGAGTTTCAAGAGACCTAGGAGTTAGCTGTTTGAGGAGTAATCCGTCCCCTGAGGAGAGCAGGGTAGGTCCAGGGGCATTAGGGTCCACTGGAGTGGGGGCAGGTCACAACTGTCAGCATGTGAATGAAGAAGGGACCTCAGAAGTGAGAGATAGAGGAGATACCCTGCCAGTGAATGAGTTTGGACTGGGAGGTGATGGTTAAAGAGAAAGGGCCTGCCAGAAAGCAGCTGAATAGGGCTCCGGCCCATATCAGAACATGGGTTGCCCTGAGGTGAGTAAGGGCAATCGGGAGAAGGGAGGACCAAGATTACCTGAGTTCAATAAAGAACTTGGTTAGCTGTTTTTTGATGAGTCAATTGGCCCTCTCTACCTTTCCCATGGATTGTGGATGGTAGGAGATGTGGAATTTCCAGGAGACATTGAGAGATTCTGATACAAACTCCATGACTCTGGAGGTGAAGGCTGGCCCATTGTCAGTCTGGATGGTTTGTGGGACACCAAACCAAGCAATGATGTGGTCCAAGAATACCTGGGCCACCACATCTGCAGTTTCCCTGGAGACCGAAAATGCTTCTATCCATCCTGCAAAAGTGTCCACAAGTGTTAAGAGTATTTTATGAGTATGGTGAAATCAACCTGCCAATCTTCTCATGGTTGATGTCCATGAAATTGGTGTAGAGACTGACGTATGTGGAGAGCCCCATGTGGGTTAGCCTGGGCACATGTCTGGCAGGAGGAGTGAACCTGTGAAATACAGTCTCGGAGATGAGTGGGGTCAAAGAAGGTCTCCAAGAAGAAGAACAAATCTTTGGGGCCTATGTGTAAGGTCTGGTGGATGTCTGAAAGATTAAGAATGCCTGGGTCTTGAGGAAAGATGAGATGGTTATTTAAATAGAAACATCCATCTTTGTTTTTGTGTCCCCCCCCTTTATAAGCTCATCCCTCTCTTTTGTTTGGTAACAGGGCTGAGAGAAGGGAGTTAAGAACAAAATATGTTCTGTGGAATCCGAAGAGCTGGAGGCCAGGCCCTGGAACACTGAGTCACCTAATTTATGAGGTGGAGGTTTTTAACCAAGTGGTAAGTGCCAGAGGGCTTATGTATGGGAAGAGTGGGAGGGTTACAAGGTGAGACAATAGGAATCAGAAGTCCTTGAGATAGGAGACAGGTGATAGTAGGCTTAGGGCCTTGGCAGTGGGTTTAAGAAATAGGAAACTGGGGCCTGGAAGGGAAGGAGGAAGGGTCTTTAAGGTAAACTAGGACTGGTTGATGGTAACAATCACAGGAGTAGAAGTGTCCCATACTTGGGGATCTACTGGATCAGGGAGAGTAAGGACAGTACAGTCTGGGGTAGGAATCTACCCCATTAAAGTGAGAAGAAAGTGTGATTCACTAGAGTGTGTGGAAGCCAAAGTGAGTGTGGCCCCGAAGTGGCTGAGAATATCTTGACCCAGTAGAGGTGCAGGGCAAGCAGGTATAGCTAGGAAAGAATGAGAGAAAAATTGCCCTGTAAGAATGCAGGGCAGTGGCAAAGTTTTAAGTGGGAAAGAATGGGTCCTGTCTACCTCCATAACTGAAATTGGTGAGGGGAACATAAGGTCCAGGTGAGATGTTAAAGCAGAATAGGTAGCTCCCGCATCCAAAAGAAAAGTAATGGACTTACCTGTAGCATTACCTGAGGCTCAGATATGGTTACCAGGATCACCAAGTCTGGGCTGTGTCCATCCTCTGCAAGGCTAGAAAATTCGAAGGCTGGCACAGTCTCACTTGCTGATATTGGTGAGGCTGGACCTCCATGGCATGACACAGAGGATGAGCCCACACGGGGGCATTGTGATTTACAGTGTCCAGGTTGCTGGCAGATAGGGCATGGCCTCTTAAAAGACCCATGGCATTATCGTACCATATGGTCATTTAGACAATACTTAAAGCAGCCTGCCTGTAAGGTTGACTTAGGCTGTGCTCTGCCAGGATGGAGCCTTATGGTTGGCTTCCCTTGTTCCCTTGTCCCCCTTCCAGTGGCCTTAAGACAGCTGCTAAGGCTTGGACCACTTTGACCACCTTGGTAGTCCCAGTGTGGTTCTCTGGTTGGCACATAGTGTCTACCAAATGAGTATGGTCTGCATTTTGTGTAGCTGCTGACTGACTCCTACTTTGCTTCTCAAGAGTGAGAGTAGATGCTTGGATGACATAGTAGTTATGCCAGGTTAGATTAAAGGCCTGGGACAAATAATGAATTCTTTAATATAAGCAGAAGAATTAGCAGAAAAGGAACCTAGCCACTTTTCTGTCTGAGAGACATCTGGAAGAGAAAAGGGAATGTGGACTTTAATTACTCCATCAACTCCTGTCACTTCCCAGAGAGGGCAGAGAAGGGCGGAGTGATGGTGGAATCTTCTTTGAGAGGAGACAGGGGAAGACTGGGAGGGGCTAGTCCAGGGTGCAGAGAGGGTCCAAAGGGAGGAAGATGGGTAGGAGGAGAGTGGGAGGAAGGTGGGTAAGGGGAAATTTGACATTGAAGTTCTGGTTTGGCTAGGGGGGTGGTAGGTGAGGGTGGGTAAGGAGAGGAATGTGGAGTATGTCACTCCACAGGAGGGGGTTGGGTAGTAAGGGTTTGAGTGAGTGGAGGAGGGGCCAGTGCCTCTGGCTGCATGGTCAAGACATCAAGAGCCCAACTTCCAGATGGCCTGGAATCTGGAGGTACCATGATCCTAGCAACTAAGAGCAATGCTGCAAGGCACTGGCTACTGAGGGAGGAACAAGAGCCCAGAGCCCAGAAACCATGGAAATAGGAGAGTTCTGTTCATTTGTCCCCAGGGCAACAAAAATTTTCTAGGTCTCAGAGGGCAGTAAACTCAAGGTTTCCTTCTGTTGGCCATCACATCCATTGTCAAGATTGTATTGAGGCTAAATCTTAGTGCATAGAGAAATGAGCTGCTCTGAACAGATAGTATCAGACAGTCCCAATTTATAAAGATTTTGTAAGAAGCATCCCAGGGGTGATAGTAGATCTGGCTTTGAATTGCAAATGCCCATTTTAAAAGTCTATGCCCAGTTGCATGGCTAAAGTTTATTACAGTGCATTCGCCAAAATAGTTCTAGCTCTTGGGCCACAACAGGGCTGTGGAAATTGAATGTTAGTCATGCCCGCCCCAGCCGCAAAAAAAAAAAAAAAAACCAAAGTCCACCTCCGCGAAATCTCAGCTTTTCGCCACTTTCATCAGGCTTTTGTTGCAGACCACTTATTCCACAAAAAGGCTTATAATCGACAAAATTAAACATGAAAAGTAACTCAAAAACCTAGTAGCATGACAAGAAAAAGGGACTCACCAAGACGCAGCCACTCTAGCGCGGGAGCCAGTTTTAGCCTGGCATGGAGAGCTGGGGGGGTGTGGGGGGGGGATAAGGGTGCTTCCAAGTCATGGCAGTGGGCCTGCAGGAAAGCTCCCCCCTCCCCCATGGGACCTCCAATATGTTAGAAATATTTTCTCACTGTCGACACAAAAATGCCAAATCAAAAATGCCTAATTAAAAGATATCCAGGTTTAATTAGATACTTGTACTCCCGAGTGTCCATGAAGGAATGGGAAGTCACCAAGGTGACCACTGGAGAGGAGAAGGAAAAACCGAAAGTTTATTTTCTGGAGAGCAGTTTAAATAGTGTGTGGGAGTGGTCTTAATCTTTTCTGGGGGGGGGGGGGGGGGGGGGGGGGGGGGGGGGGGGGGGGGGGGGAGGAGTCAAGGTGTGAGGGGCATAGGGGAGAGGCCTCTAAAGATGGAGGCCAGAGGCTGGAATTTACAGATAAGATTGGTTGATAGGAAATGGTAAAAATACCGGTTGGCTGAAACATACAAAAGAAAAATTAATTTATCCAGTAGTTAAGTAGTAAAACACTACAGTGAAAATTAAAAAGAGCAGTGTACATTTTTCAGGAGTAATTTGAGCCTTTGTGATAGATTTCATGTCAACCTGTGGGATAGACAGAAAATCAGATTGTGAAAAATTTGAGTAATACAATTTATAAACACAACCCCTGCGTACTTGATAAGAGTAAGTATAATGGAAGTGCAGATTTGTGTTTGGGGGCCAAACAGAAGCCTCACCAAATTTCTCATCAGCCAGGGCCTCTCATAGCTCACAGCAATACTCTATATCACACAAGAAGGAGGTGTGAGAAAACATGTATTACCTTCTTTTTTTGAGTTGTGAAAAACACGTCACTAGTAAACAAAAGCTTTACAAATTCACAATAAAAACTAGAAAATCTTTCTCTAAACAATCATAGGCATTTAATATCAGATGCTGTTATCTGCTGGCTTGCCCTGTCACCTGGGTACTTGGTCCCTTTAAGAAACAAACCCCACCCACTCCCAATCTCCCCCTTTCTCCATGTCCCCTCTCTCTCTCTCTCTCTCTCTCTCTCTCTCTCTCTCTCTCTCTCTCTCTCTCTCTCTCTCTCTCTCTCTCTCTCTCTCTCTCTCTCTCTCTCTCCCTCTCTCTCTCTCCCTCTCTCTCTCTCCCTCTCTCTCTCCCTCTCTCCGCCCTTCCCTTGAGAAGGCAGTCTTTGTCTCTCTCTCTCTATTTCTTCTTTTTCTCTGTTGCTCTCTTTCCTCCTTTCTCCCCTCCCATAAACCCTTACACTTAATTGCTCCAAATACCCACTAAATAAACTCTATACACAAGCTCTCTCTGAATGGCATGTCTGTCTGTCTCTCAGCAGCCAGGGTTCGCATGGGGCCTCAGTTCACCCACCACCACCCTCATGAAACCGACCATGGGTCACTTGTGTCATGAATGATAACATCAGATGCAACATATTTATAGGATAACAAATATTGAATTTATTTCTCTTAATTCCTAATTAGGAGAAAAACTGGTAAGTAAAGCGTTAAACACCCATTCACTGGTGCTGAGACCATGTTTGAAAAAGTTCAAAGACACCTCAAGTGCTCTTAAAATTGTTACCAGGCTTCAGAAACTAAGTTGAACACAGATGTTGATCAACAGTAATAAGCTATGATATAGTACAGTTAAAAAGAGCAGTTAAAATGTCCAAAAGAGCCTCAGAGCTAAATATAGTGAAATGAGAGTAAGGCATATAAAGGGAAAGAGAAATCACAAAACATTTAAAAATAGTTTATATACTCTATTTCTGATTCAAAAACTATATTATAACAAAGTATTATCTATAAGTGGTTTATAAAAATGATCTGATGACAAACTTTCTGTTTCTCTCTGTCTTTGTCTTTCTCTCTATCTCTCTTGTATGTATGCAGGTGTATATGTAATTAAAACATTAAAATCAAACTGAAGCCATTTATGGTATCTTAGAAATTCATTCATATGAATTATAGACTTATTGTTGAATGACAAACCTATAGTTATGTCTGACATAAAAGTTGATAAATTTGAAAACAGTAAAATGGAAAAATTATAGTTCCCATGCATTCTATCCACAGGGAGAATGGATGAGCCATGCACAGAGCATACATTTACCACACATGATGATAATGATGAATGTTTTTGAAAGATGGCATTTTATAGTCAAATGTGTGCAATCTAGTAAAACAAAAATCCCAAGAATTTTATCAGTCTCTTCACAAACTGCATAAATAAAAATGAGCAGCAAAATGTTTAAAAATCTGTACAAATTCCTGGAAATCTTAACAGACTGAAATTTATTACATGGCTCTCTCTCTAAGTGGATTTTGCACCTGTGATTGACACAAACAGAGACAAAAAATGTTTGGAGAAATTAATTGCACTTCTGAGACAAAGATAAAGGTTTTTTTTTTCTTATCATTATTTTCTACATATCATGGCACAGCTTTCTCTTTCACTTTACGTTTGGTATTGCCTGCGTTTTTTGAGATCTCTTAAAGATGTGTGAATTTTATATCTGAATACAATGTTATATTTTACAAGGGGCTTAAGCATCTACAGATTATTGGAGCCAGGCATCCTCAGGTACATGGAGAGATGACTGCACTAGATACAAAAAAGATATACATATTATATTATTTAGTGTAGCCATAAATAAATTCAAAAGCCTTTGGAGAGATAAATGGATTAGCTATGGAACTCTATAAAAACAGTCATAAATCAATGTTCAAACAAAAAAAAAGATAAAGACGTCTCAGATATTAAATAATAGTTCCTTCTAGTGCATTAACTTGAAGAGTAAATGTGGGTAGGGGCAATTTTTAAATGCATATCTATGCTATAAACCTAGGCAATAAAACAGAAGAAAAATGAAAGAATGAATATGAAAATTATAACACTGTTGTTTTCCTGAAATGGGAAATTTTTATTTATTTATTAAAGATTTCTGCCTCCTCCCCTCCAACAACTCCCATTTCCCTCCCCTCCCCCAATCAAGTCCCTCTCCCTAGGCAGCCCGAAGAGCAATCAGGGTTCCCTGCCCTGTGGGAAGTCCAAGGACCACCCACCTCCATCCAGGTCTAGTAAGGTGAGTATCCAAATGGCCTAGGCTCCCACAAAGCCAGTGCGTGCAGTAGGATCAAAAACCCATTGCCATTGCTCTTGAGTTCTCAGTAGTCCTCATTGTCCGCTATGTTCAGCGAGTCCAGTTTTATCCCAGGCTTTTTCAGAACCAGGCCAGCTGGCCTTGGTGAGTTCCCAATAGAACATCCCCATTGTCTCAGTGTGTGGGTGCACCCCTCACGGTCCTGAGTTCCTTGCTTGTGCTCTCTCTCCTTCTGCTCCTGACTTGGACCTTCAGATTTCTGTCTGGTGCTCCAATGTGGGTCTCTGTCTCTGTCTCCTTTCATTGCCTGATGAAAGTTATTATTCAGGAGGATGCCTATATGTTTTTCTGTGGGTTCACCTTCTTATTTAGCTTCTCTAGGATCACTAATTATAGGCTCAATGTCCTTTATTTATGGCTAGAAACCAAATATGAGTGAGTACATCCCATGTT
>NW_004949098.1:4734543-4737043 GCF_000317375.1 Microtus ochrogaster
TGGGGATTGCATTGAATCTATAGATTGCTTTTGGTAGAATTGCCATTTTTACTATGTTGATCCTCCCAATCCAAGAGCAAGGGAGATCCTTCCATTTTCTGGTGTCCTCTTCAATTTCTTTCTTCAAAGACTTAAAGTTCTTGTCAAATAGATCTTTCAGTTCCTTGGTCAGAGTTACCCCAAGATATTTTATGCTATTTGTGGCTACCATGAAACTGAAAAGAGAAAGTTCACTGCAGTCAAGATGACTTCTGAGGTCCTAGTGAAGCTGTGCAGGTTTCAGTTCCTGTATGGGAGGAGAATATCAGATTGTTTCAAATGTATTGCTGGTGGCTATTTGACTACTTAACTGGGTATGCCATGGATAAATACCATGTTTTAAAACTACTTTACACAAAAAGGCATATTTGCCCTCAGTGTTGGAGTTGAAAGCTTTCTTTTTGAAATTTTTTTAAATTTATTTATTTATTAAAGATTTCTGTCTCTTCCCTGCTACCGCCTCCCATTTCCCTCCCCCTCCCCCAATCAAGTCCCCCTCCCTCGTACTGGCTTTGTGGGAGCCTAGGCAGTTTGGATGCTCACCTTACTAGACCTGGATGAAAGCTTTCTTTTTATAACCATGTATACTGAAGCTTTAATGCCCTACAACAACTCTGTAGAAGAGTTTGCCATCTATATCACTGAGAAATCAAGACAGTGGGATACTTAACTACTATTTAAAATTAATGTTTCTTTTATTTTTTGAGATTGTGGTATAATTAAATCATTTCCCCCTTCTCTTTCCTCGCTCCAAATGCTCCTTGTTTGTTTTAAAATGCATGGCCTCTATCTCATTAATTGTTCGTTAATGTAAACATTCATTAAGTCATTAGTTTTTGGGGCTGCCCACTTGGTATTGGAGAACCAATTGGTGTGCTCATCCCTGGGGAAATTATTACTCACATTCTGTTTTTCTTAGTTTCCTGTATTTCTTTGTGTAGAGTTGAGGACTCACTGTGCTTCCTAAGTCCACATTAGCATGTCTACTGTTGTACTTGTTCAACTTGCTAGTTTAAATTCCTGAAAGCTTACCCTATTTATCTGAAGAAAGATTAATTTTTATCAACTTGGTGTACTTACACAATATCATTTTCCATAAAATATCTAGGATTGAAAATTCTTTTTCTTTCCTTCTTTTTGAAGCCAGATTATTTTTTCTCTTATATTTTTGAGGTCTTCTTACTCATTTCATTCATTCTTTACTGATAGTTTTTTAAATTGTCATTCTAAATGTTATCAGTTGTATTTATACTTTAATTCTATCTTATTGCAATTATAACTCAATTCATATGTCTAGGCACAGAATTATTCTTGCTGTCTTTTTATTTTACTTAATTTTGGATGTTAAAAAAGACAATGTTCCAAGTTCTTTGAGTTTCCATAACTTCGGTTCTGGTGACCACTCTGCTGCAAGATTTACTTAAGTTGACATTGCGGTTGTTGCTAATGTTGGTTGTCCCTGAGCTAGACATGGTATCTTTTAAAAGATAAGTTTCTGGGTACACCAGTAAGGAGTTTCTTGATCAAATTATCTGAAGTGAGAAGACCAACCACAAATATTCTGGGAATGCTGATAAAAGGACATGGGAGCAAAAATTTTGCTTATGTCATGTTTCCAGACTCATTATGTCACTTTTCACTGGAAAGGTTATTCAACTGTTGTTGCTTCTCCTGCTACATAACACATTTTCTCTGGCTTCTGATTCAGACTGAAGACAAGTGGCTTTCCAGGAATTCTCCATATTTTTAGTGTCAGGCTTAGACTGCTGAAAAATCTAGCCTTGTGGATGGCATAATTACTGGTTTCTCATCCACCCCGAGGTAAGACAGATATTGTTTGACTTTCTGAACCAAATTACATAAAGCAATCTAATCCCCCTTCAATATGTATCTATTCTATCAATTCTGCTCATCTAGAGAACCCACACTGATAAAGAACATGGTGTTCTTTGGTACTGGAAAGGAAAGCTAGGTACCCAACGAACTTATCTTTTGATTTGTAGGAAGTATTATTCACTAAGCAGGTGATTTCCTTTACATTAATTCTTTATTTGATTTGTGTCTTTGGTATTTTCATTGCTTATTCTAAGAAACATGAGTGTTTTTACCAACATTATTCAAAGATTTTACATTAGATGAGAGGATGAGCTATTATATCTGCAGAATATTTTGGTAGTTTTGGACTCTGCTGAGAATTGCTTTCACATTGTATGTGCATCTTCTGTGTGGGTGGGAAAAAGATCATATAGTCAAAAGTTATCAAACTTTAAAGGAGCTACTTGAAAGGTGTGGCTGGTAACATATATCTGAAAGCCAACTCTGTGTTTGAGAATGGGTCAAACTTACATGTCAAAACAAAGGAAGTTACAGTGTTTGTTCTTAAGAACAAAGGAGTTATGACATTGAAGTCTACAAAAGAATCATGAAATGTGTTCAAGAGAGTAAGACATCAAAAATATCT
>NW_004949098.1:4738155-4743175 GCF_000317375.1 Microtus ochrogaster
TATATATATATATGTGTGTGTGTGTGTGTGTGTGTTAAATATAGAAATGAATATTTCCAAATTTACAGAATTTTGATATTCTCCAAAAATTCTCCAATTAATGAATAATTTTTATTTAATATTTTTTTGAGAAAGTATAGTAATGCACATATAGATGTAACATTAAAATTGAAGAACTAAAGCCTGGGGATTCAGATAAGGGGTAAAGTACTTTCCTAACATCCTTAAGGCCCTGAATTCAATCACAAACGCAGAAAAGTGAAATAATTAGAGTCATGTTGTCTGCAATTGTTATCCGTTAGAAGTTGGTTATAACTTTCACAGAGTTGGGGGCTGAATATACAGTATACCCAGAAATCTCATTTGGAAAAAAAAAGGTACAAGGAATGGATGGGATAGGATAACAGGTAGAGTAGTATATCTACTTATGATCTATTAGTTATAGACAATTTACATTGATATAGATTCTTGTATATTGATAATTACGTAAAATTATCTTTGGATTCCTAAGATAATTTGTATATTGATACAAATTAAAATTATATTTATTATATTGAGTATGCTTCTATTTCTGATTACCATATTTTTGCAATTTTCAGTGTTATTTTGTAATATTGTTTACATGCATATTTCTACCTCTGCTTAAGATATTTTGTATATTGATGCAATATTATAATATATTTATCATATTTCATTATACATTTCTACCTCTGATCAACATACACACATGTATACACATACATGCACACACACACACACACACACACATTTCACATCTCAAGGTCTTAGTCCAAATTTGTTGCACATCTGTTTAAAGATGGTTTATTTTTATAATGTGAAGCCTTAATCTTTAAACTATATAGTTATTAAGAATTGCAGGTAAATAGTCACCCATGTTTGCTATATTTATAGTTAGGCTAGTCAGGTTCTCCAGATGCACAGGTATTGTACCCTGCACAGATAGAAAACCTTCATATACTTCAAGGAATGGTACAGCATTTAAGTAACTCAGGATTCTGTTGATGTGAGACATGATTGCTTCTGACAGCACCAAATTGTTCCTGGGCAAAGAATTGTCCTTGCCTCAACTACTGACAGTAAGCCTCTGTCCAAACTGGACAAGCAGGATACAAGCAAAACTGACTACCAAAACATGCAAAGATAGTTTAAGAAAGACTTTTGAAGTGGTCCCCTGTGGCCATGCATTAAAGACTACTTCCCATTTTCTCTTCTATCAGATTCAGTGTGGTCATATTTATATTGAGGTCTTTAATCCATTTGGACTTGAGTTTTGTGCATGGTGATAGATATGGATCTATTTTCATTCTTCTACATGTTGACTTCCAGTTCTGCCAGCACCATTTGTTGAAGATGCTTTCTTTTTTTTTCATGGTATAATTTTAGCTTCTTTGTAAAAAATCAGGTTTTCATAGGTATGTGGATTAATGTATGGGTCCTTGATTACATTCCATTTGTCAACCTCTCTGTTTTTATGCCAATACCAAGTTGTTTTCATTACAGTAGCTCTGTAATAGAGCCTGATGTCAGAGATGGTGATGCCTCCAGAAGTTTCCTTATTGTACAAGATTGTTTGGCTTCCTAAATAAAGCCCCAGAATCACAGACACTGAGAGCAAAAATAAATAAATGGGACGTCCAAAATTGAGAAGCTTCAGTAAAGCAAGGGACATAGATAATAAGACAAAATGGCAGTCTACTGAATGGGAAAAGATATTAACCAACACCAGATCAGACAATGGACTGATCTCACAAATATATAAAGAACAAAAATAATTAGACATTAAAATTCTAAATAATCCAATTCAAAAATGGTGTACAGAAGTAAACAGAGAATTCTCAACAGAAGAATCTCAAATGGTCAAAAGATACTTAAGAAAATGTTCAACATCCTTAGCTATCAGGGAAATGCAAATCAAAACATCTCAGATACCATCCATCTCACACATGTCAGAATGGCTAAGATAAAAAACACTAATGATAACTTATGCTGGAGAAGATGTAGAGTAAGGGGAACACTCATCCATTGCTGGTGGGAATACAAATATGTACAACAACTTTGGAAATCAGTATGGCAGTTTCTCAAAAAATTGGGAATCAACCTACCTCAGGATCCAGCAATACCACTCTTGGGCATATACCCAAAAGATGCTCAATTATACTACAAAAGCATTTGTTCAACTATGTTTATAGCAGCATCATTCTTAATAGCCCAAACCTGGAAACAACCTAGATGCCCCTCAACCAAAGAATGGATAAAGAAAAAATAAAATTTGGCATGTTTACACATTAGAGTAGTACTCAGCGGAAAAACAAAACAAAACAAAAAATAATGACATCTTGAATTTTGCATACAAATCGATGGAATTAGAAAACACTCTCCTGAGTGAGGTAACCCAGATCCAAAAAATGAATATGGTATGTACTCACTCAAAAGTGGATACTAGTTATAAACAAAGAACACTGAGCCTATAGTTCATGATCCTAGAGAACCTAAGTAATAAGCTAAACCCAAAGGAAAACATATAGATCCACCTGGAAGTTGGAAACAGAAAAGATCACCTGACAAAATTGTGAGCAGGCGGGTGGAAGGTAGAAGGGAGGCTATCAAGGAAAGAGGGGGAGAGAAGGGTAGGTTTGAGGAGAACTTAAGGAAATGGGATATTCAAGATGTAGGAAGGACAGAGATGAGAGCAAGGAAAGAGATATTTTGATTGAGGGAGCCATTACAGGCTTAACTGAAACCAGGATCTAGAGGAATGCCCAAGAACCCACAAAGAGGACCCCGCCTAAGACCCTAAGCAATAGAGGAGAGAAGGCCCAATCTTGCCCTGTAATCAGACTGATGCTTATCTTAAATATCATCATAGAAACTTCATCTGGCAACTGATGGAAACAGAGGCAGAGACCCACATTGCAGCACTAAATTGAGCTCCCAAAGTCCAGTTGAAGAATGAAAGGAATGAGAATATGAGCAAAGAGGTCAAGACCATGATGGGTTCACCCACTGAAACAGTCTACCTGAGCTAATGGAATCTCACTAACCTCAGTCAGACCGTGAACAACAATCATAGGACCAAACTATTCCCTCTGAATGTGGTTGACAGTTGCATGGCTGGGCCAGACTGAGGGGCCATTGGCAGTGGTACCAGGATTTATTCCTACTCCATTCACTGGCTTTTAGGGATCCTAATGTCTATGGATGTATACCTTGCTCAGCCTAGATATACTAGGGAGGGCCTTGGATCTTCCACAAAGTAATGTGCCTTACCCTCACTAAGGATTAGATGAGGGTGGGGTGGGAGAGTATGTGGAGGGAATGGGAGGAGGGGAGAGAGTGGGAATTTGGATTTTTTTTTAAATCTAATAAATTCTCCCCACCCTCCCCTTTCTCACTTTTCTCCCCATCTCCCCTTACTCCCACCTCACCCTCACCCCCGAGAACATGAGCAGGGAAGTCAGGACTACGAGGTGTGCGCCCACCCACTAAGACAGTGGGGCTGATCTAATGGGAGCTCACCAAGGCCAACTGCACTGGGACTGATGGAGCATGTGATCAAACTGGACTCTCTGAACGTGGCTGTCAATGAGGGCTGACTGAGAAGCCAAGGACAATAGCACTGGGTTTTGATCCTACAGCATACTGGGAAACTCTAGAAAATCTCTCTCCAACTAGAATTTTCTTTCCAACCTCAACATAGAGCAAGTTTTTCTGACTTTTACATAATTCTAGCAAAAATAATCCCAAATACCAAACTCTGCAGTGTGATTCCCTGGAGATATATGAGGCATTGACTCAGAGGGGACACCGCAACAGTTCTAAGAACAGTGGGGAAACCATGCTTGGTATTTTTTCTGTTTTGCATTTCAGTCATATATGAAACTTTTCCAGACTCCTGTCTCCTGGGTAATGGGAGCACAGCACAGGCTTACATATTTTATTTGTTTTATGCCTCTCCCTCACTTTAAATTGTTTCTCCGGGGACCCAAATTTTTTAGACAGTTGTTGACTCAGCTAAACGTACTATAGGCAGAATTATTTTCTCAACCACTAGGCATTAACATGCCCTTGTACAATCACTGCATTGTCTAATAAGAACATAGACTTCAAATGCAAGTTAGTCTATAAGAGACCCTCTCTCTGGTCCACCCAGGAAGAACTTGTACTTAAGCACCCCTTCAGACAGTTCATTGATGAGATCACTTTTTAGGTGTATCTTTGCCTCTTAAAGTTCTATTATATTGTATCTGAGGCAAGGTCAGGGCATTGTCTTGCACAATACAGTAAAAATGATACCCTTTTACTGTCTGTTTATGGAGAACATCAAAGTGATATCTATGTTCCTTTGATGGAGACAGTTCTTAGAGTCTAGTAAATTTTCTTGGTAATATCTAGTCATTTTATTGAACTGGAGTGTAACAGTGCAGAAGAGTGCATTAGTTGCAGCCATATTTAAGGAACTGTGCCTGAAGCAATGGCTCAATCATTAAGAGCAGTGGCTGCTTTTGCAGAGGACCCAGCTTCAGCTTCCATATCATTTCACAGTTGTTTGTTCAAAACTCCAGTTTGAGAGGATATGGTGTCTTTTCTCATCTCTGGGGGCACTGCATGCATGAATGTTGTGTAAAGACATACATGAAGATAGACACATAGGAATTAAAAATTAACAGATTGTAAAAAAGAAATTCATTACTGCTTGTGTTCCAGAGTTCTTGTTAGGTTGATTGGTAATGATATGAGTGTGAATTCTAAACCAACATTAAATATTGTTTACCTTTCCATTAACTTAGTCAACTTTTGTATTTATATATTCTATCCGTTTTTGACATGTGTAGACATAAACTAGGTCATCCTCATTTAAAAGTCACCCTTTTCCCATATGTTCACAATAAGATTAAATGTCCTATTGTGTGTTGTTGCGGGAGGTCCTTCCGCTCCTCCAGCCTATAGCCGCTGAGATACCAGCCCATTGGGGCGTGGTCTCTCTCCCTTTAAAAAAGCG
>NW_004949098.1:4750215-4773328 GCF_000317375.1 Microtus ochrogaster
TACCCTATTAATCATAATTCCAAACTGCTGTGGCATTGTTTGTGACTTACGCCTATAGTGTGTGCTTATGCAGGTGGAAATCTTTAGGTACTCGAAAACAATGGAAAGAAGTAAAGGACCAAGAAAGAAGAAAACTTCCTAGCTATTCGGTTCCTTCAGAAAGCTGCTCTGCTGTCCTTTTTGGAGATTATAGAAGTCTGCAGAACATGCCACATATTCACACACTTATAATACAAACATACACACATGAGTATATACACACAAATGTACATATGCACACACACAAACACACATGCACTCACTTATACATGCATGCATGCACACACACACACACACACACACACACACACACACACACACACACCACGATTCTTCTATAACAGTGCCACTGCTGAAAGGAGACATGTTAAATACAAACAACTGATGGAAGAAAATGCTCTGACCCACAATCAAGCACTGAACTGAGCTCCTGGAGTTCAGTTGAAGAGAGGCAGAAGGGACCTATGAACAAGGGGAGTCAAGAGCATGATGGGGAAACCACAAAGACAGCTGACCTGAGATAGTGTGAGCTCCTGGACTATGGACTGACAGTTGGGGAACCGGCATGGGATCTAACTAGACACTTTCAATGAGGGTGACAGTTACATGGCTTGATCTGTTGGCGAGGAAAGGGGTGGCTGTCAGTGGCACCAAGACCTATCCCAGGTTCAGGAACTGGAGTTTTGGGGCCCACTCCCTATGGTGGGATACCTTGCTCAGGTTTGATACAGGGCAGGAGTGAAGGGGGTGTTGGTCCTGCCTCAAGGTGGTATGCCAGACCTTGTTGACCCTCCAAGGAAGGTTTTACTCCTCTGAGGAGTGGATGAGGGAATGGGGAATGGGGAATGGGAGGAGGTTGGTGGGCAGGAGAAGGGGAGTGATGAGGAACTGGGGTTGTTATGTAAAATGAAAAGCATTTTTAATAGAAAAAAATGAATAAAAAAATGCTTTGATTCTTTAACATTTGTTTTCATACAGTTAGTCCTCCTGTCTTTACCAGGGAATTTTCTAAATCACATTTCTCTAGAAGTAACCAGACCTGCCATTCTTGGTCCTCAACTTTTAGTCATCACATACACTTCCCATTGGAGTTGTGGTGGAGTGGCACACACAGACTGGGTGACCCTGTCTAGAATTAAAACAGCTAGCTCCATTGCCAAACATGGTAACTACATGTGATTCCATGTAGGGAGGGGGAGGGAAATGGGAGACAGTGGTGGGAAAGAGACAGAAATCTTTAATAAGTAAATAAAACACATCAAAAAAAGAATAGATTTTTTCCTTATTGTGAATTACTTTTTAAAAGAGTTGTATTCTTAACAAATGCCAGGTTTATCCAAACTTAGCAAATGGTATATAGCTCACTCAGTAAAGTATTTGCCATGCAAGCATGAAGTCATTAGTCTGAATTCCCCCAAAACCCAGGCAAAAAGCTAAATTTGCCACATGGAACTCTCATCTGCTGACTGAACAGTAGAAAACAGAGCGCTGGGGCTCATTGTCCAAGCACTTTGACTTAATTCATGAGTTTCACCTTCATAATGAGAAAGAGTTTATTTCAAAACCAAGATTGGGATCATTAGAAGAAAAGAACTAATGTGAATGGCTGGGTCCAAAATACATATGGACACACACACACACAGACACACAAACACACACACACACTCAAGTCACATCTATACATTCATGTTCTTATATGAACATGTATACATACCTCCAAATACACACCATGTGGAAACTATAGATGATTCTACTTAGGTTCACAAATGTCTAATATAATTTCTTAGGTAATTTGATTCAGTCTTGAAATTGTTATCTTTCCCCTGGTGAATAATCAGCAGCTTCCTGAAAATACTAGTGAAAACTAGGATAAGCTTTGGTATGTGGACATCTAATGTGCTTAGCTTAAATAAGCCTGACCTATAATCACTGATTATAGCTCTGGTCCTGGGTTCCATATCCTGGTCTACTGATTTAGAAAATGTCTTCTGCTTTACCAGAGGCCAGGTAGGATCTAGTAAGTCCAGGTAAGATACCACCCACCTTCAGCTAACACTGCTTTAAACCTACCCAATAACGCCAGACTGTGTCCATCACTTGGACTCTTTACTAAGACCCACAGCCCTGAAAACCTTACAGGAGATCAGGCTGGACCTGGAAACACCAGATAAAATACCTTCCACAACCCACAAAATCCCTATATACCTGCCCAACAACCCCAGACTGCACCCCACCCGCTCCACTAGGCAGCATATCCTGTTCTATAACTTTGAAAGAAGTGTTTTGCTTTACAGAGGCCAGGCCAGATCTAGGGATACCAGACCTACAACTTCTGAAGCAGACTTCAATTTTATTTACACAGCCTGGATCTAGGAACCCCAGCGCAAGCTTCTGTACTAAAGGTCAGGGTGATCCTAGGGATCAAAGAGTCCAGACAAGATCTAGGTACACCAGATTGTACACCTTCCCCTGGGCTCAATATCCTGGTCTACAACTTCAAAAGAAGATTTCAGCTTTACCAGAGACTTTGCCTGAACTAGGGATCCCCTAGCCCAAACTAACCCAGAGCATCCCCCAATAGGACCTGAAGACATGCTAGTCACTAGAACCCCTGGCCATGTAGGCCAGAAGACCAGCAAAGAACAAAACACCATCCTATGAAGACAAATTCAGGAATCAACACCTAGACTTATAATCATCCCAAATCCAGATGACTAAACCCCAGTATAAGAACAAATTCAGTAAAAGAAAGGTAATATGGTAAGAGACCACAGATGTCAGTCCAGACTCTTATATACAGCAAAACTGTCAATCATCATAGGTGGAGAAAACAAAATGTTTCAAGACAAAGTCAAATTTAAACAGTATCCGTGTTCATGTTCTCCCTCCTTCTGCTCTTCATATGGACCTTGGGAGCTTAGTCCAGTGTTCCAGTGTGGATCTCTGTCTCTATCTTCATCCATCGCCAGATGAAGGTTCTATGGTGATATGCAAGATATTCATCAGTGTGGCTATAGGATAAGGCCAGTTCAGGCACCCTCTCTCTGCTGCCCAAGCAAGGAAGTTAAAACCACGAGGGGTGTGTCCACCCACTGAGATGGCGAGACTGATCTAATGGGAGAACACCAAGGCCAGTTGGACTGGAACTGATGGAGCATGTGATCAAACCAGACTCTCTGAATGTGGCTGATGGTGGAGGCTGATGGAGAAACTAAGGACAATGGCGCTGGGTTTTGATTCTACTGCATGGACAGACTTTGTGAGAGCCGAGCCTAATCTGTTTGGATGCTCACCTTCCTGGACCTGGGGGAAACAGGGAGGACATTGAACTTCCTATACGGTAGGGAACCCTGACTGCTCTTTGGACTGGAGAGGGAGTGGGAGGGAGAATGGGGAGAGGGGAGAGAAGTGGGAGGAGGGAAGGAGGTGGAAATTTTCAATAAAAAATAAATTAATTAAAAAAAGTCCATCTTCAAATCCAGCCATAGATGGTACTAAAAAAAATTCCAACCATAGAATGTTAATTACACCCACAAAAAACAAGGGCAATAGATAATGTCACTCCAGCCAAACCCAAATAAGTGAAATCCAAACAAACACAGACATACAGACACAGACACACACACACACACAAACACACACATACATCCACCACCACCACCAAATGACAGAAATTAACAATCATTGGTCATTAATATCCCTCAACATCAATGGACCTAATTTGTCAATAAAAAGACACAGGCTAATGGAATGGGTATGAAACAGTATCCATCCTTCTGCTACATACAAGAAACACTTCTTAATATCAAAGATAAACATTACCTCAGTGTAAAGGCTTGGCAAAAGATTTTCCATTCAAATAGACAATAAGAAGCAAGCCAGTGTAGCTACCCTAATATTTATCAAAATAGACATCTAAGCAAAATTAATAAAAGAGATGGAAAAGAGCATTTCACAGTCATCAATGGAAAAAATCCACTAATATGATGTCTCCACAAATTGAGAGATGCACAATCTTTTATTCTGCAAATTTATCCATGAGACAAATCATTCACCATCAATTTTAGGTATTACTAAAGAATTCACAATTATACCCAATATTCCACTGCATTTAAGTAAAAATGATAATGCAACCTTCAGTAGGGAAGTGGATGAATTTTAGGGAAGATGTTCTTTATTTCAATTGTGGTTCTAACACAAAATTTTAATTGTTTTTATTTTTATTAGTTTGATCTATTTTCTTTTTTCTTTTATTTTGTTTTTCTTCTTCTCTTGTACAATCCATTCTGATCACAGATTCTTCTCTCTCCATTCCCTCCAGTTCCCTCCCTACCTCCTCTTGTCCCCTTATCCAGACCCTCATCTGTCCCTAAAAAAGAGCAGACTTCCCAGGGACATCAACCAAACATGTCTTAACAAGAAATAAGAAGAGCAAGAAAAATCCCTCACATCAAGACTGGGTGAGGCAACCCCGTAGGAGGAAAAGGGTCCCAAAGACAGTCAAAGGAGTCAGAAACAGTCCCAGTTCCACTGTTAAACACCAAGTGAACAAACATAACACATTATCTAGAACCTAGAGCAGACCCATGTAGGTTCTGTGATTGTCGTTTTCAATCCCTAGTGCGGCCTGCTAAGTTCATAACTTGAACACGCTATCCTTGTGTCCTTGAGCTCTCTGACTTCCACTATCCACCAAGTTTCCTGAGATCTGAGGGGAGGAAACAGATGGAGACATCCAACCTGTATTCTCTCACTGCCTAATTTTTGCCTGTGTATCTATGAATCTGCTCCCACCAGCTACTAGAGGCAGCCCTCTGTTGATAACTGAACAAGGCACTGATCTATATAGGCAGAGAAGAAGATAATTACGAATCATGTTTCCAAATCCTTAAAATCCTCACTAGGATTATTTTCATAGCTTCCAGAAGCACTAAGTTTCCACATTGCCCCCGAAAACAGCCCCCAATATTAGTCATCTCTCCCAGTACTCTCTTCCTTTAGACCCCCTTGCATGATACCTCCTCTTCCTATCTCCATCTGCCTTCCATTGACCCACAAAATCTGTTTTATTTCCCCTTGCCAGAGAGACCCAAGAGTCCCTTCCAGGGCCCTTGAGGTCACTTGGCCTTTTTGGGTCTGTGGATTTCAGCATGATTTTCTTTTACTTAACAGCTAATACCCACTGACAAGTGAGTACATACCATGTTTTGTTTCTCTTTCTGGTTCTGGGTTACTATATTCAGGATGATTTTTTTTTCTAGTTCAATTCATTTGCCTTCAAATTTCATGACGTGTGTGTGATTTAACAGCTGAGTAACAGTTCATTGTATAAATGTGCATTTTCTTAATTCACGCTTCAGTTGAGAAATATCTAGATTGTTTCAAGTTTCTGACTCGTAAGCTGATATGAACATGGCTAAGCAAATATCCTTGGGGCAGGAGGGAGCCCAAGAGTGGTATAAATGGATCTTTGAGTAGATTGATTTCCAACTTTCTGAGGAACCACCATATTGATTTCCATAATGGCTGTACAAGTTTGCACTCCTCCCAGCAGTAAGAAATGACCATTGCCAACCTTATTTTTATTTCAAGAATCTTTCTGGGATAGATTTACTGATATTTGAGAAAGACCATGAGACAGAGAAAAGACCTGTGTTCAGTGAGTCTGATGTCAAATCCAGATAGATTTTAAATTCTGATATGCTTTGCATCTAAAATGCTATCGTTATGTAAATATTTGCATACCTGCTAATTAATTTGAAAACTGAAGAGAACTGGCAGCTTTAATCACTTGAAATCTGACATAACTATCTCCCACATATTAGCAAGCATAAAATAATGCTCAAACCTCCACTGCATTGCATCTTTTCTACCAGTACCATAATTTTTTTCAAATGAAAGGAAAATTAAATGTTAAAACTAATGACAACTTGGTGATCTTCAAAATTATTGAGGACAAATTTGATTTCAATTGTGTCTTTAAACAGGAAATATTTAATAAATTACATTGAGTCAGTATCTGTTTACTAGTCTTCCTATCTACTAAGATGACAGGAATTTTCCTAGTATCATTCCCAGACCACGAATTCCTCAAATCTATTAATATTTGTTGAAATACATTCAAAACTGTCCTATATCACATTTATAATAAATCTATTAGTGTGTTTTATAATACATTCAAGAGTATTGGTGACATTGACAGATTTTCTTATTTTAATGGGTATTTTTCTTCTTCTAGCAATTACTTTCCATAAAAATATTGTCAAGTCATTTTATTGCTGTCAGAACAATAAAGAAAGCAGAGGTCTCTATCATCAAACCATGCAATAAAATGGTAGCTTAATTACCTGACAGTTTGGGCTGATATTTGAAATGAATTTTTAATACCCACTGGGTACATTGATTTATATTTTGAATTATGATTTCAAATATCACCCAAGTGTGTGATGCTTTCAGCTCTCATATTCTTGACAGAACGTGGGAAGGGCTCTAATTGTAAGATGCACCATACATGTTTGTGTGTGATGTGTTCCTGCCTGGGAGGAATTATGATTTAATTTGCTTTTAATGAGAAAAGTAATTTGAGAACAAAGCTTCAGACAATGGGGAGAAATAGCAATAAAATGTCTTCAGCCTGCAGGATGCCACAAGGCAAAAATCAGACATAGTTTAGCTTTGTGTTTGTTTACAAATACAAACAGTTTTGTTCCACATGTCGCAATTTAGAACACAAAGCTATTGCTATACTGTAAAATATTGATTTTGAGTATTTTTTCTCAGATAGGCACATATCAGATATGAGTGTTTATGTGGTATCTTTAATGCAGATTCATAAAAATGTGTGTATATGTGTATTTTGCTTATATAAGTTATGGATCATATTTCTTTTTAATTTTTATTAAATTTATTTATTTTATTTCAGTAGACAGAAGGAATCCAGGCTAATGTAATGGAAAAATATACTATTCTAGGATCTGGCAGTGGCCCTTTAATCTCAGCACTTGGGAGGCAGAGGTAAACAGATTTCTGTGCGTTCAAGGCCTGCATGGTCTACAAGAGCTAGTTCCAGAACTGCTAGGGCTGTTACATGGAAAAACTCTGTCTCAAAAAAAAAACAATGTAAATACATATTTATAGACACACACACACACACACACACATATATATATATACATATACACTATTCTAAATACAAAACCAATACCATAGCTATCATCACCACTACCAACTAATAATCTTCACACAATTATTTGTGCTGTAGGTTTACTATAGTTGTACAACTCAAATATGAAATTCACATTGCACTATGATGAGAAAGTCATACCTTATTAAGCCCTAATTTCTAAACTTATGGTGTACGACCCCTCAGATGGAGTCATACAATGACATATGGGGGTTGTGAGAGCATTTGGCAACTACACAGAGGTTTCCTTGACCCACGCATTAAGATCAGAGTTAATTGTTGTTGGCCATGTCAGAGGAGCAGCAGGTGCCAATTGGAGTTCAGGATGTCAGCAACTCTCTGATAGGTGAATCTTATTAGGCAAGGCCACAGGACTAAAGACCCTGGAATGTCTTTTGTTTCTCTTGAGTCTTTACAATTTCTTGCTGCTTTGGGTGAAGAGGATTCCCACTGCCTGTATGTAATGTGTTTGTCTCATGGAAACATCCCATTCTATTGGGCATTTTTATGTGTGGATTGTCATAATTTCTTCCTAAGCTGTACTGTCTCATTAATAATAAAAATAACAATGTTAGTTTATATAGAGTTTTGATGAACAAAAGTAAATACAAGGAAGACTCTCACTCAGCTAGAGCACCTGAGTTTCTCTTGAGGAGCAATATAGACTGTGTTTTAGGTCAATAATTAAGAAAAACAATTGAGTCCTAAGAGCCCAGCTAGTTTAAGTTATTTTAGCCTTAATATTGGGAGATGTGTTCACAGGTTTTAGAGTGCATCATGACTGAAACAAAGCTTTGAAAATAACAAGGTCAGACTAAGTTGTTTTTGGTAAATAATTTTGAGGTGAGAAAATCAAAGAGGACAATCCAAAGTTTTAGAAAGACACACAGTTGAATGCAGAACTCTTTAGGGTACGGGAACAAGAAAAGCAGCCTAATTATCATTGGCTGATGTACCGTTCTTGATAGGACTGACTGATGATCACATGTTATGACTAATTCCTTATACCCATTTCTGCCCGCTTGATATAAAATTAATTTGACTAGTAATTCAATAACCTGATAGTAAAAGAAAAAAAAAATAACTATTAATGTGTGGGTATGTACCCTAAAGACTTAAAATAAGACTGACATTTTCATATATAAAAGTTTAGGATAGTGATTCCTTTAAGATATTTTATGTGATTGCATTTCAAAATAAGTAATAATGCAGTTGGCCCTGGTTTTGTAACTGTAAAATGCAGCCTGTTAATAAAAGACCTAACTGAGAAAAATACCTTGATTGTCCACACAGTTAATCTATATCAAGTTGCTTGGGTATGAATGTATGTGGGTTCTTGGGATAATTTGTTTTTCATATGTAATATGTAAAATGTTTGATCATGTAAGGGATATGGAAAACATGCTGTTTTGTTACTGTATGTTTTGTACTCATTGTAATCATTCACTGGAATACAGAATATAATGATATTATAATTCCTATATTGAAGGCGTAAGTCACTAACAATGCCACACCAGTTTGGAATTATTATTAACAGGGTGATATTTATTTAAAGGGGAAAAAACTTACAGATCTCTGTCCCAGACAACAGCCCTCTGCACAACCAGGAAGGGAGTCTAGTCGCCAGCAGAGCAGGAAGTGAAGAGAGAGAGGAGAGGGAAGTGGACGCTTTTTTAAAGGGAGAGAGACCACGCCCCAATGGGCTGGTATCTCAGCAGCAATAGGCTGGAGAAGCAGAAGGACCTCCCACAACACTATATCACCTGAAAAATTTTGTTGGGGTATAAAAGTTGCAGTAAAAAGTGTACAATAGAAAGAACACAGAAAGAACAGAGAGAGAACACAGACAAAAGTAGGAAGCCATCAAGAGAATGTGTGAATGTCTTTCTCCCTAAAGCCCCTCAGACAGAAGAGTTTTAGCTTACAATAAAGAATATATCTTCTTCTCAGCCCCTCATGGAACCTTCACAAAATTTGACTGCATACAAGGTAACAAAGCACGCCTCAACAGATACAAAAAAAAAATTTGAATAACCACATGTATAGTATCAGTTTGCCATGCTTAAAATTAGAATTCAACAGCAACACTAATTTCAGAAAGCCCACAAACACATGAAAATTAAACAATGCACACTTGGATCAACAATGGGTCAAGGAAGAAAAAAAGAAAGAAATTAAAGGCTTCCTAAATATCAACAAAATGACCACATAACATAGACAATTTTATGGGACACAAAGAAAGCAGTGTTAAGAAGAGCGTTCACTGAACTAAATGTCTACATAAAGAAGCTGGAAAAACACAACATTAGTGAGTTAACAGAACACCTGAAAATTCAGAACAAAAAGAAGCAAATTCACCCAAGAGGATTGGATGGCAGGAAATAATCAAATTGAGAGCTGAAATCAACAAAATATAAACAAAAAGCAATACAAATATAAAGAAAGAAAGCAATACAAAGAATCAATGAGACAAAGAGTTTGTTCTTCACAAAAAAAAAAAAATCAACAAAATAGATAAATCTTTATCCAAACTAAAAAAAAGGGGCAGAGAAAAATATACAAATTAACAAAATTAGAAATAAAAATGGGGACATAACATCAGACATGGAGGAAATCCACAGAATCTTCAGCTCATAGCTCAAAAACCTGTACTTCACAAATTTGGAAAACTTACAATTTTCTGGATAAATATCACTTACCAAAATTAAATCAAGACTGATAAGCAAATTAACTAGACTGATAACTGTTAAAGAAATAGAAGCAGTTATCAAGTCTCCCAACCATAAAAAATCCAGGATCAGATGGTTTCAATTCAGAATTCTACAAGAATTTCAGAGAAGAACTAATACCAATACTCCTAAAATTGTCCCACACAAGATAAACAGAAGGAACATTGCCAAACTCTTTTTATGAGGCTATAATTTCCCTGACCCAAACCAAATAAAGACATTACTAAGAAAGAGAATTACAGACCAATCTCATTCATGAACATTGATTCAAAAATACTCAATAAAATACTGGCAAACCAAATCCCAGAACACATCAGAAAAATTATCCAACATGACTAAGTAGGCTTCATCCCAGAGATGCAGGAATAGGTTCAACATATGAAAATCTGTCAATATAATCTACCATATAAATAAAATGGAAAACACACACACACACATGATCATCTCATTAGATGCTGAAAAAACTCTGACAACCCTTCATGATGAAGGTCTTGGAGAAAACAGCAATACAAAGAATATATATAGACACAATAAAGGCAATAAGCCAAAGCCAACATCAAGCTAAATGGAGAGAAACTCAAAGTGATCCCATGGAAATCATAAAAAAGACAAGGTTATACACTCTTTCCATATCTATTCAATATAGTACTTGAGGTTTGAGCTGGAGCAATAAATCAACAAAAGGAGATTAAGGGAATACAAATCAGAAAAGAAGTCAAATTCTCACCATTTGCTGATAATATGATAGTTTACATAAGTAACCCCAAAAATTCTACCAAGGAGCTCCTACAACTCATTAACATGTTCAGTAATGTAGCTGAATACAAAATTAACTCAAAATATCAGTAGCCTTCCTTTATACAGATGATAAATGGAATGAGAAAGAAATCAGAGAAAAATTACCCTTCACAAAAGCCCTAAATAACATAAAGTTGGAGTAACTCTAACCAAACAAGTAAAAGACCTAACTGGCAAAAAATTTAAATATTTGAAGAAAAAAATGAAGATACCAGAAAATGGAAAGATTTCACATGCTCTTGGTAGGTAGTAATTAGCATTGTAAAAATGGTGTTCTTACCAAAAGCAATCTACAGATTCAATGCAATGCCCATAAAAACCTTAGCAAAATTTTTCATGAACTTCAAAAAACAATAATCAACTTCATATGAAAAAGCAAAAAAAAAAATCTAGGATAGCCAAAACAATCCTGTACACTCGGGAGGCAGAGGCAGGAGGATCTCTGTGAGTTCGAGGCCAGCCTGGTCTACAAAGGGAGTTCCAGGACAGGCTCCAAAGCTACAGAGAAACCCTGTCTCGAAAAACCAAAAAACAAACAAACAACAAAAAAAACCAATCCTGTACAAAAATAAATAAATAAATAAAGTTCCGGAGGCAATATAATCCCTAACTTCAAATTCTACTTCAGAGCTACACTACTGAAAGCATCCTGGTATTGGAATAAAAACAGATAGGAGGACCAATAGAATTTAATCAAAGACTCAGTAAACGATCCACATACCATAGAACACTTGATTTTTGACAAAGAAACAAACAGTATAAAATGGGAAAAAAATGTATTCAACAAATAGTACTGGCATAACTGGATATCAACATGTAGAAGAAAGCAAATAGATCCACATCTATTGCAATGTGCAAAACTGAAGTCCAAATGGATTGAAGACCTCAACATAACACTAACCACACTGAACCTCCTAGAGCAGAAAGTGGGACGTACACTTGAACGCATTGACAGAGGAGACCACTTTCAAAATAGAACCCGAGTAGCACAGACACTGAGAGCAACAATTAATAAAGGGGACCTCCTAAAACTGAGAAGCTTCTGTAAAACAAAGGACATGGACAAAAAGACCGGACAGCAACCTACAGAAAGGGAAAAAATCTTCACCAACTTCAGATCAGACAGAGGGCTGATCTCCAAACTATACAAAAAATTCAAGAAACTAGTCATCCAAAGAACAGATAATCCAAAAAAAATGGGGTACAGTCCTAAACAGAGAACTCTTAACAGATTAATCTAAAACGGCTGAAAGACACTTAAGAAAATGATCAAAATCCTTAGTCATCAGAGAAATGCAAATCAGAACAACTCTGACATTTCATCTTACACCTGTCAGAATGGCCAAAACCCAAAACACCGATGTGAACTTATGCTGAAGAAGGTATGTGGTAATGCATTGCTGGTGGGAGTGAAAGCTGGTACAACCCCTTTGGATGGCAGTGTGGTGATTTCTCAGAAAATTAAGAAATGAGCTTCCTCAAGACCCAGCAATTCCAGTTTTGGTTATATACCCAAAGTATGTTCAATCATACCACAAGGATATTTACTCATATGTAGAGGGACATATTTTCATAGCAGCATCATTGTCATACCCTGAACTACCTTAATGCCCCTGAACTGAAGAACAGGTTATAAAAAGTGGTAAATTTACCAATGGACTACTACACAGCAGAAAATAATGACATCTTGAAAATTTCAGGCAAGTGAATGTATCTAGAAAACATCATATTGAGTGAGGTAACCCAGACTCAGAAAGACAGATGTTATAAGTACTCACTCACAAGTGGTTTTTAGACATAAAGCAAAGAAAAAAACAACCTACAATTCACAATATGAGAGAACCTAGACAAGAAAGAGGACCCTATGAAATACATAGATGGATGTAATCTACATGGGAAGTAGAAAAAGTCAAGTTCTCCCAAGTATATCGGGAGCATGGGAACTATTGGAAAGGGTAGAAGGGTAGGGGAATGGAGAAAAATGTATAGCTCATATATAGCTCAATAAAAACAAAGAAATTGTGTGAGCTAAAAAACAAACAAAACACAAACAAAAAGAGCAAGCATGTCTGTATTTGGAGATAAGTTTAAGCTGTCAGCTGTGGTGATGTTTTGTTTGTGATCTCATAAAGGAAACTTGCCTGATGATCACAGTACAGATCTAGTCACTAGTTAGCCATAGAGGTCAGGAGGTCATCTTTAATTCCAGCACTTGGGGTGCAGAGGCAGACAGATGTCTTTGAATTAAAGGCTATCCTAAACCAAGTCACAAGCCTTTAATCCCAGCAATAGAAAGGTGAAGACAGGAAGGGTTATGGCTGGGTAGAGAGAGGAATATATGGCCAGAGGAGACAGGAGCTCATTGCATTTAAGACTAAGGATTCATAGGGACAGGATCTTGTCTCGTCAGTCTAAACATTTGGTGAGGTAAGAACTTTAGTGGTTGGCTGCTCTGATTTTCTGATGTTTTAGCTCTTACTCCCAAATATCAGACTTTGGTTTTTTATTTATTAAGACCAGTTAGAATTAAGCTACATATTGCATTTCAACGTGTGGTAGAAATTTCCACACAAAGTCTACTTTAGAAGGGATTCTAACCGTGTAAGAATGAAGTCAAGAAAGGCTTCTTGATGGCTTCCTTTTCTCCATTTGGCTCAGTTTTCTGGAGGTGAGAAGATGCATAACTCCTTTAAGAGATGGTTTTCTTGCTCAGTGCTAGCAGCAAAAACGGGCAGCTTTTTTAAGAGGTTCTACTACCAAACCCTTAAATGGTATTTGTCAGCAGTTGTCATGCTACTCAGTGACAGTGTGGACTTGGAAGTTTCCCAAAGTTGGGGAGGTAAACAGGGCAACAGGGTCCCTGCAGTCAGTATCTCTACTGCCACCAAGCTGGGCAGTTCTGAACAAAGGAGTGGGGTGAATCTGGCTGCCAAAGCCTCTGCTTAACAGTTTAAAGACTCATGTGGTCTGCAAAAGATACAGATATGCTGTAAAGGCAGATAGATATAAAACTAATAAAAAACTCTAAAGGGATTACAGTATATTTAACAATATATGTAGGCTTGGGAGAGAAAAAAATGGGTAGAGAAAGTCCTTTAAAAAAGAGTGGCTAAAGGTAAGCCAAGTAAAGATGAAACATACACAGCGTCTTGATACTGTATGTTAACACTATTGAGTTCTTTGAATTACTTGCTGAAGAAGGAGCAACAGATGCTAAGAGATATTTAATTATAAATGTTGCTGGATTAATCCAACCTATATATTTTAAAAATGTCTTGACTTCAAAATTTCAATCTATCAATATGTTATTTTGTGGGAGAGGTTTTGCTTATATTTTCACAGAAAATGAGAGGCTGTGGGTTCATTCATTAAGGAATATTACAAGTGATCAAGAAAGGCCCCTGAAAAACATTTCAATGGGAACAGATGCCCCAGATGGTCCAATGCTTTAGAGTGCTTCTGTTCCAGTTTCTCTGAGTTTTACATCCAGGATGGCTTCAAGGCTACTGACTAAGATGGTCCAGCCTCACAGAATTCCAAAGTTAGGACTTGATTATAATCCTGAATTTTCTCCGGGTCCTGCAAAGATTACAAGTGCCCCCCCCCAAAAGACAGGAATTAGCGTAAAAAACAATGCACACATTTGCCCCCCCCGAGTTATGAATCCTTGTCATCATTTAGGGGGCTTTGTTACAAGTTGTTATTGGTGGTCAATGAAAGACCCCAGCTTAGCTGCTGTAACGCCATTTTGCAAGGCTTTCACACAAACAAGTATAGGTTCAAGGTAAAGTTGGTACTCCTAGGCTGCCAAACAGGATATCTATGGTCAGATATCAGGCCTAGGAGGGGAACAAAAAGTTCTGGGAAAAACACATGTGCCCTAGATAGAGCCAAGTCAGCTATTATCCGAACTTCATGTCCCCGAGGAGTTTGTCCCCAAGTGAACCCATCGCCTCATCCAAACTGACCAATGGAATCCCTGTAACCATGCATGTTTCTGCCGCCCGCTTCCATATAAAAGACCCCCTGCCCAGCCTGTGGGTGCGCAAGTCTTCCAAAAAGACTCTGACGCTTGCAGGTACCAGTGTACGCGCTCAATAAAAAAACCTCTTGCTGTTGCAGCCAGTGGTCTCGGACTGTTCCTTGGGTTCAGGGGTCTCCTCCTGAGGGAAGGTCCTCTCTGAGGGTCTTTCAGTCAAGAGAAAGACTAAATAAAGGAAACTATACTCAGGGAAGTTTTGTAATAAGAAAAGAGGGGATATAGAAATGTGGTAATACCAGGTAAGGTAGAAAGTGGATTGGGTACTACACTTTGGATTCACCAAGATAGGATAAATAATGGAGTATTTTCTTTGAATTTGTCAAATAATAATGGACTTGACATTTCTGATGTATTTACTGCCTATTTGTATATGATTATTGTACTTACTGTATATAGTTTTTCTTTTATTAGTTATAACCTTTCTTAATTATAGACAAAAATGAGTAAATGTGATATTTTGTTAGTGATCTAACAAATATAGCTTGCCTGATGGTCAGAGTGCAGAGCTAGCCACTAGTTAGTCCTAGAGACCGGGCAGTAGTAGCACAGATCTTTAATCCTAGAACTCCAGAGACAAAGGCAGACAGATCTTTGTGAGTTCAAGGCCACATTGAGCTACACAAAATTGATCCAGTATAAAAGAGAAACAGAGTCAGGCAGTGATGGCCCAAACATTTAATCCCAGTATTTGGGAGTCACAAGCCTTTCATCTTAGCACTGAGAAGGTGGAGACAGGGAGGAATATGGCTCACTGGAAAGAAGAATATATCTTTGAAAAAGACAGGCATTCAGTCTAAGGATTCATAGGGACAGGATCTTGCCTATTTAGTCTGAGTATTAGAAGAGGTAAGAACTCTAGAGTTTGGCTGTTCTGCTTCTCTGATCTTTTAGCTTTTACAGCCTAATACCTGATTCTGTGTTTTATTTAATAAGACTAATTAGGATTGCATTACACAGCAATATTGGAAAACCCGTTTAGTTTCTGGCAGCCACAGTGGTGGCTCCCAACCTGGTATAACTCCAGATCTACATGATCCATTGCCCTTTGGCCTCTGTATAAACCACTACTGACATGCATATACCCATATGTTATAACTAAAAAATGTATAATAACATCCACATTATTAGTATGCACATTTATATTTAGTAAGTTAAAAATTTTATGTATTCTAAAGAATTGTTTGGAAGCTAATATTTTATCACTTTAATTAGAAAAAGGTTGTGTATATGACTATTTTGTTGATGGTCATGACAGGATAATGTAATAATTACAGTATGGGTATGATCACAGGATTACAGAAGGGTGCCTCTTTCTTTCTTTTTTTTTTTTTTTTTTTCTGCTGTGTGCCTGATGCTTCCTGGTCAAAATGGCCAGGATCTTGAAACTCAAGAAAGTGGCAATTACCTTGACTGGTTGCCATTTGGGACAAAAAAAAAAAAACATTGGGGTAAACATGGGTGATGACACCTCAGATCGCCTCTACAGTCATGCTCTGATGGCTAGTGTAGACCTACACCAACTGCCATAACTAAGTTGGGGGAGCATCAAAAAGATAAAGATCCAACCTTTTGTAAATGTTATGATCACAATCAGTGTACTCACAAGGACCTGTGTGGAGAAATCTGCCTTCAGCATGGCATGGTGTCTTTAGCAATGCCATTCTGAATGCACGGTAAAGCTTAAGGAGATACACAAGATCCACAAGGACAAATGGTTCCTACAGAAGCTACTCTTCTAATTGCTCTATTTTCATCATTGAAAAGAAGAAAAAAAATTAAAGAACCAGCAGACAGAGAACAAGAAAGGAGATCTCAAAAGGAGAAATTTTAAGCAGACAGGATAAATTTGTCAACCACATATTAATATTGAAGATTACAATTCTGCAAACAATATTCTTTATAGTTTCACAGCATGTAGCTACATATATCAGTGAAAAATAAATGGAAAGAAGGAAAAATTCTTGACTGGTTCATTCAGTGCAAATATGACCTTGATTTTACATTAATATTTTAATTAACCTACCTTTCAAAATGCTAGATTTTTTTTCCTGGCTCCATTGGATTCTTTCTTAAAATATAACTTATTAAATGTTTTGAGATATGCTAAATATTTTTAATAATCCAGTTAAGTGTTTATTGAAAAATAAAAAGCTGTCAAGACTTGTCACCCTCTGTTTTTCTCTAGAAAACATTTCTCCCACATGCAGCTAAAAGTGGATGCTAACAAAGGTGTTGTGCGATCCTTGTGAAACATAAACATTGGTCCTTCAATTTGATATTGGGCATGGATGCAGCTCAAGGGCTGGTCCTCTAATGTGACCTAAGTAACTGGGACAATTACCAGCTTTTCTGGCTACTTTAAAACATGAGCCTGAACATGTGATGTGTATCTCTAAAAATCTATCATTTTAAGACAGGGTTTCAATATGTCCATCCTGGAACTCACTATGTAAAAGTGGTTGGCCTCAAACTCCCATAGACTTACCTGCCTTTCTCTCTTGAGTTCTGGAATAAAATTCTGTCTTCGTATTAATTCTAAAATGCAAATTTTCTGATTCCTAAGGTTAGCTCTTCTGACACCATATGATTCAGGACAATGATTTTTTGATTTTCATTTCTTCACCATCAAATTTTTTTGCTTTCCTAAACCATAGGATTTTTGCTTAATTTTAGAATAGAAAATGTATATATATGGCCTGTTATAGAAAAGTCAAATTTTATCAAAACTGTTTGTATGCCACATGAGGAGGTTGACTTCAGTGTCTTCTTCTGTTACTTTTCACCTTATGTTTCCAAACAAGGTTTCTCACTAAGCCTGATGTTCAAGTTTGTGTTAGATTGGCCAGATGTCCCCTAGGATACTCAGTTCTTCATATTCTCCCACCAGTACTGGGGTCACCATCTTGTACCATTTCATCTGGCTCTTCACATCAATGCTCGACGTTCAATCTCAGGGCCTAATGTTTGGGCAGCAAAGACTTTACCAAGACCTAGAAAAACTGCTTTGTCATTCCATTGTATTTTTAGTAATTGAAATCTATCTTTCAACTAGAAAACCAAATTTACCCTATCCACTTGGCCTCTAACCCTCCCTTATTCCTGCCCTAGTCAGAAAGAATCTGTCAAAACTCTGGAGAATGAGCTGGTGTAAATTAGCGAATAGCCTAAGAACTCAAGATTGGTTCATTCCTTAATATGATATCCAGGTACAGACCTCTCTATTATTTTATTGTTCTTGCATTCCTTGGATTTTTTAAATATAGTATCTTATTCTGAAGTCCACTTTCTGTATAGATCAAGATATAAGAACTTTCTATATAGATCAAGATGAACTTCAACTCTCTAATAGAATTAGAGCTATATACTGCTACCTAAAGCAGCCCTACTACTTTAGATTCAGAACTAGCTAACTGAGCTTAGGCTATGGATTGAATGAAGTTCAGTGTTTAATAAAGTGGGGTTACTGAAACTGAAGGGCTTCTTCACTGAAGTACAGGCTAAGCTACCTGAACATAGAAAGATATTTTTGTCTTCTTTGTATTTGATTCCTGTGATGTGACTAATTATATATTCTCATGGATACCAGAGCCTTGTTTATCTTAATCATGTGTACAGTGACCAAGATAGTATATTGAATCTAGATGGAAAAACAGAGAAATAATAAAAGTCCTGCTGTGCCTTAATCATCCTAATTTAATAGTGTGAGTTAATTTTCAGGATAAACTAAGTTATTCATGTTTCAATATTGATGGGATTTGAGGTTACATTTAGTTAAAAAAATAAACTCAAGTTGGTTTATGAAAAGACAGAAAGAAGGATAAGCATACAAATTTAGTGATCAAAAGCTTGGAATAAAGGGAAACTTTAATTTTTGTACTTGTATTTCATGTATGTGTGTTTATTCACTCAGATGCAACACACTGTGGAGGTCAGAGGACAAAGCTTGTAAGCAATATTTTTTTTTTCTTCCCCCTAGTGTGTTCTGGGGATTAACCTCAAATCTTAAATTTAATGGTAGGTATCTTTACCCCTTAAACTATTTTGCTGATCCATCGCTTGTTTGTTATTATGGTAGTGTCAGACCATGTAAAATTCAGAATTAACATATATCTGTGATAAGAAAGTATTCACCTCTCATGAAACATTCATTGTTCTTGAATTTCTAAGTATAAAGTTAATGTTTTACATAAATGCATATCAAAGAGAGCATGTGGAAGTTTCTATATTACAAATATTCTGGTTTTACATATATATCATATCTATATCAGACTCTGAAACTTCTTTTAGGAAATAGTTCTGCCATATCCATGAATTTAAGAAATTAGCAATGTTGTTTCCCTAACAGCCATGTCATAAAGTCCAAAGAAAAATGAAATGGAAATGTATGTTTTTCACACATCCAGAAAATGAATAGAATTCAACCTGTTAACTCAGCCCTATAAGTACAGAATTGCAACAAGCTGGAGACCAGCTGGCTTACTTAGTGAGTTCCAGGCCTCCTGGGAATCCATAATGCAATACTGCACTAGTAAACAAATCAGCAGCAAGAATAGGAGCTATCACAGCTTCAGCTGACAACTTGGCATGAACCTAGACACACCTGGGAAGAAAGAATATCTACTGAAAAAATGGTTCCATCATATTTGCCTGTGGACATTTCTGTAGGACATTTTTATTTTTGGTGACTGGTGTAGAAGGGACTAAACTGCTGAGCATGTTGCCAACTCAGGGCAGATAGGCCTGGCTTTTCCAAGAAAGATAGCTTAGCAAGTTGGAGGGAACAAAACTATAAAATTCCTTCATGGTCTCTGCTTCAGTTCCTGTCTCCAGGCACCTGCTTTGAGTTCCAATCTTTGCTTCTCTCAGTAATGGACCTGTAAGATGAAATAAACCCTCCCAGGAATCAAGTTGTTTTTGACCAGACTTTAATCACAGCAACAGGAAAGCAACCTAGCACAACAAATGAAAACAACTATGTAGAAACAGAAAAGGAACGTAAGAAAGCCATAGAAATGGCTGTTCTCACCCACACCGCTTCCAATGTGAATGGCTCTATTGTGCTGCCCATGTGAGGTACAGGGCCTGCTCTCCTGGGTGTTGCAACTGGTAGCCAGGGACAGCTCTCCCATCTGCCTCAGTTGCTGATGAGTGGGAGAGAGGGTCTTTCTCTCACCCATGCTAGTAAATGAGAGGTGGGTGATGAGGACAGCTCCCCCTTGATTACAACAAAGGGGCTGGCTCACCCACACCTCTGCCTATTGAGTTGGTTGTGACCAAGGGAGATCTCTCCCCATTAGTCATCTGTCATATGGCAGCATTGGCAGGGAAGAACAGGCCCTGAGATCACAAGGGCAAAAGAGCAGCCGCTGTTCCCCTGCCCCCAACTGCAACACTTTAGAGAAAAGGCCTTGTACCTCACCTGGGCATCAGAATAGAGCTGGTCCTGTTAGAGGTGTGTGATCCAGCCTCAAAGTTGTGAACATGGAAGAACTGCCACCATTACTCATCTATCATGTGGCCGCATGGAAGGCAGAGAGATGCTCACCTTCCACACCCTTCAATGCCTGAAGCAGGTGGGAGAGCAGGTCCTGGGGTCATAAGATGATATGGGAGAGTCTTCTGTTTTGTGTTGATTTCATTGGTTAAATAAAGAAACTGCCTTGGCCCTTTAATAGGACAGAAAATTAGGTAGGCAGAGTAAACAGAACAGGATGCTGGGAAGAAGGCAGTGAGGTCAGTAGCCATAGCTCTCCTCTCCGAGATGGACGCAGGTTAGAATCTTTCCAGTAAGCTATCACCTCGTGGTGCTACACACATTAATAGAAATGGGTTAATCAAAATGTGAGAGTTAGCCAGTAAGAGGCTAGAGCTATTGGGTCAAGCAGTGTTTAAAAGAATACAGTTTCTATGTAATTATTCTGTGGTAAAGCTAGCCAGGTGGAGGGATGCAGCCCGCCACTCCTATTTCAACAATAAGAGCAGGTGAACTGGCCCTGCTTTTCATCTTCTGCAGCATTGAGAGAGAAGCCACTATGCCAACCTGAAAAGTACAGTAGAACTGACCCTGAATGTGTAGATATGGGAGATCAGACCCTGGGGACATGAGAGCAGAACTGGTTCCGTCCCGTGTTCATGACTGCAAGGACTAACCTCACCAGGACACTGCAGGAGAGTTCACCCTGGTGGTGAACACAAGGGAGACCTGGAAGGATGATCAACACTGCAACTTCCCAGGCCCAGAACCAGGGTTATGGGTTAGCATACCTCAATATCCAACCCATCTGTGATCTGTTGGAGCACATGAAGGACTGAACTTTATGTGATCCAAAGCTAGAGAATTTCCACAACACATGGAAACAGCAGGATAACCAAGAGAAGTTCCAATAAGGGATCAGCATTGATAGTGTATTGAAAATGAGAGGACTTGAAATAGACCAATGACTTCACAATGAACACTTCTATGTAAAGATACATGGACAAAGGGATTTGCTGCATGACACACTGGGTCACACCACACCTCCATGATTAGATTTCTTTCCTTTCATTCTTTTTTCTCTTAAATTTTATTGGAGTTTGGGGACTGCAGAGGCAGATGGCAGATATGAATGGATGTGGAATGAATAGAATCAAGATGCATGATATAAAAGACAGAAATGATAAAACATCCTCCAATTGCATCATGTAACTGTAAATGTCTTCTCTGTAATGACTGAATAATATATATCATTGTTATTATCTAATATAAAACATATTCAGTATTTTCACTTTACTTTTTTGTAAATATGTTAATTGTTCTTTATTTTTTTTTATTTTCATTCTTTTTTATTGAGAAAAGGAAAAAAAAAGTATCCGCCTCCTACCAGCCTCCCATTTCCCTCCCCTTCCTCCCACCCTTCTCCCCCACCCCCAAACTCCCCTCCCCCTCCCTCTACAGTCCATAGAGCAGTCAGGTTTCCCTGCCCTGTGGAAAGTCAAAGGTCTGCCACCCTCCATCCTGGTCTAGGAAGGTGAACAACCAAACTGGCTAGGCTCCCACAAAGCCAGAACATGAAGTAGGGTCAAAACCCCGTGCCATTGTCCTTGGCTTCTCATCAGCCCTCATTGTTCGCCATGTTCAGAGAGTCCGGTTTTATCCCATGCTTTCTCAGTAACAGTCCAGCTGGCCTGGGTGAGCTCCCAAGAGATCAGCCCCATTGTCTCAGTGGGTGGGAGCGCCCCTCATGGTCCTGACTTCCTTGCTCATCTTCTCCCTCCTTCCGCTCCTCATTGGGACCTTGGGAGCTCAGACCAGTGCTCCAGTGTGGGTCTCTGTCTCTATCTCCATCCATCACCAGATGAAGGTTCTATGGTGGTATACAAGATATTCGTAAGTATTGCCATAGGATAGGGTCATTTCAGGTTGCCTATCCCCAGCTGCCCAAGGGACTAACTGGGGACATCACCATGGGGTCCTGGGAGCCACTCCAGAGTCAAGTCTCTTGCCAACCCTAAAGTGTCTCCCTTAACTAAGAATTGTGGTTCCGTGCTCCCCTGTCCAACCTTCCTTTAACCCAATCCTCCTGTTTCCCCAAGTTCCCCCCATCCTCTCCTTCTCCCTTAAATCTCCCCATCTCCCCTTACCCCCATCCCACCCACCCCCAAGATCCCAATTTTCTCCCCGGCAATTTTGTCTACTTCACATAGCCAAGAGGATAACTATATGTTTTTCCTTAGGTTCACCTTCTTATTTAGTTTCTTTAGGTTCACCAATTGTAGTCTCCGTGACCCTTATTTATGGCTAGGAACCAATTATGAGTGAGTACATCCCATGCTCATCTTTTTGGGTCTGGGTTATATCACTCAGGATAGTGTTTTCTATTTCCATCCATTTGCATGCAAAATTTGAGAAGTCATTGGTTTTTACCGCCGCGTAGTACTCTAATGTGTATATATTCCATACTTTCTTCATCCATTCTTCCATTGAAGGGCATCTAAGTTGTTTCCAGGTTCTGGCTATTACAAATAACACTGCTATGAACATACTTGAACAAATGCTTTTGTCATATGATAGGGCATCGCTTGGGTATATTCCCAAGAGTGGTATTGTTGGGACCAGGGGTAGGTTGATCCCGAATTTCCTGAGAAACCAAAAAACTGATTTCCAAAGTCGTTGCACAAGATTGCATTCCCACCAGCAATGGATGAGGGTACCCCTTCCTCCACAGCCTTTCCAGCAAAGGCTATCCTCGGTGTTTTTGACTTTAGCCATTCTGACAAGTGTAAGATGATATCTCAAAGTTGTTTTGATTTGCATTTCCCTGATTGCTAAGGAGGTTGAGCATG
>NW_004949098.1:4776953-4786511 GCF_000317375.1 Microtus ochrogaster
CTTTCTTCATCCATTCTTCCATTGAAGGGCATCTAGGTTGTTTCCAGGTTCTGGCTATTACAAACAATGCTGCTATGAACATCGTAGAGCATATACTTTTGTTGTATGACAAGGCCTCTCTTATGTATATTCCCAATAGTGGTATTGCTGGGTCCAGGGTTAAGTTTATTACTATTTTTATTTTAATTTTTCCATCCAAAAGTTTACACTTCCTTCCTTTCTGCCGTCCCCCTCCCACTCTCCAACTTACTCTCCCCTTTCCCCTCCCTCTTTAAGAGAGGGTAGAAAATCCTGTCCTGTGGGAAGTCCAGGGCCCTCCCCCTTACATCCATGCCTAAGAAGCTTTGCATCCAAATAGTTTAGGGTTCCAAAAAGCCAGTACATGTAGTAGAAACAAGTCCCAGTGCCTTTATCATTGGCTTCTCAGTCAGTCCCAATGTCAGCCACATTTGAGTCTGGTTTGATCACTTGCTCAGTCAGTCCTGGTCCAGCTGGATTTGTTGAGCTCCCATTAGAACAGGCACACTGTCTCAGTGGGTAGACCAACCCCTTGCTTTCCTGATTTCCTTGCTCATCTTCTCCCTCCTTCTGCTCTTCAACTAGACCTTGGGAGCTCAGTCCGTTGCTTTTTTTGAGGATGTCTGTTTTTATCTCCATACATTGCCGGACAAAGATTCTATGGTGATATTTGAAATAATCATCGGTGTGATAGTGGGGCAAGGCCAGTTCAGGCACCCTCTACTCTGATGCCCAAGGACCTAGCTGGGGTCATCCCCATGGACACCTGGGATCTCCTCTAGAGCCCAGTCTCTTGCCAACCTGAAGATGACACGATTAATGTAGATATCTTCTTTCCAGTTCCTATGTCCGCTCTTCCTCCATCTCCACCCTCCCACTCCCCCAAACTCTCCCCAGTCTTTCCCTTCTCCCTTCTCTCTCCCCCTCTCTCCTTCCCCCAACCCCAGTCCCACCCCTATCCCCAGGCTCCCTACTTTTGCCTGGCGATCTTGTTTGCTTCAAATTTCCAGGATGACCTATATATGTTTTTTTTGGGGGGGGGTTACCTTGTTATTTGGCTTCTCTAGGCTTGTGAACTATAGGCTTAATATCCTTTGTTTATGGCTAGAGTTCACTAATGAGTGAGTACATACCATATTCATCTTTTTGGGTCTGGGTTATCTCACTAAGGATAGTGTTTTCTATTCCCATCTATTTGCATGCAAAATTCAAGAAGTCATTATTTTTTAGCGCTGAGTAATTCTCTAATGTGTATATAATCCACACTTTCATTATCCATTTTTCCATTGAGGAGCATCTAGGTTGTTTCCAGGTTCTGGCTAATACAAATAATGCTGCTATGAATATAGTTGAACAAATGCTTTTGTAGGATGATTGGGCATCTCTTGGGTATATTCCCAAGAGTGGTATTGCTGGGTCCTGAGGTAAGCCATGTAAACCAGATCCTAAGAGAAAACACTGAACATTCTGACCACTGTGTGGAAACTACTAGAGCTGACTTCATAGAAGTAGAGAGTAGAGCAATGGTAACTGGAGTCTGGGAAGTGAGCGAGGGAATGGGGCTAGAGAGAGGTCAGCTAACAGATACATCCTACCACTGAATAGCATATAGTGTACTCTAGCAGAGGCAGTGACTGTGAGCTACAATATACAAGTTTAATAAGAAGTGGAAGGGGAATATTGAACAAATGAGATACTAAAAGTTTAAGGAGATGAAAATGTGAGTATCCTCATTATACTTTATATATTTTATGGATGTATATATGTATGTATGTATAATTAGCTACTCTTGAATAAATGTAGATTATTTAACAATAGGAGTTTTGGAAACTGTAGGCATTGAATTGATACATTTTCTATCTTTCAGATTCAGTATGCTGTTTGTTGACTGATCAACTTTGAGGAATTTGTGTCTTTCATTGAGTAAGAGAAAAAAGGTCCCAGTGCTAAATTCTTGTAAACTAAGTTCTTGTACAGTAAGTCTATGGGGGTAGCTTGAGTCTTGGTTTACAATAAAAGCTCATTCAACAGTGAGTAAATAAATAAATGGAAACTTAAAAAAAATGGAGATGTGTAAGACTGGACAAGCTGAGAGATGTACTTAATGAGGCAGAGTATTCTTTTTTGTTGTTTTGTTTTATTATTATTTATTTATTTATTAAAGATTTCTGTCTCCTCCCCGCCACCGCCTCCCATTTCCCTTCCCCTCCCCCAATCAACTCCCCCTCCCTCATCAGCCCGAAGAGCAGTCAGGGTTCCCTGCCCTGTGGGGAGTCCAAGGACCTCCCACCTCCTTCCAGGTCTAGTAAGGTGAGCATCCAAACTGCCTAGGCTCCCCCAAAGCCAGTACATGCAGTAGAATCAAAACGTAGTGAGGCAGAGAACTCTTGACAAACTTAAGGGTGACTGATTCCTTGTTGTTGTTGTTGTTGTTGTTGTTGTTAATCAATAAATTTTCCCAGGCTGATCATAGTTCCCCTCCTCTCCTCTCAAACACTCCTCAATCTGCTCCTCCTCCTTTCTGTTCAGAAAATGGTAGGCCTCCCATCTATTTAAACCAGTCTTGGTATATGAATTTGCAGTAGATCTGGTTACTTCTTCAGTTAAGGCTGGAAAAGGCAACCCAGTGATGTGGGAGTGTCATATATCAATCTGTTGATTTCATTGGTTGAGTAATAAACAAACTGCTTGGCCCTCATAGCTTAGAACATAGGTGGGTGGAGTAAACAGAACAGAATACTGGGAGGAAGAGGAAGTGAGCTCAGACTCGACAGCTCTCCTCTCGGGGGCAGACGCCTCTGAGAGATGCTATGCTCCTGGCTCCTGGGCGGATAAGAGCTCTGCTCTCTGAGACACACACGATGAAGCTCCTACCCAGGATGGACGTAGGCTAGAAACTCCCTGGTAAGCCACCTCGTGGGCTACAACAGATTATAAGAAATGGGCTAGTCCAGGTGCGAGAATTAGCCTAGAAGAGGCTAGATAGAAATGGGCCAATCAGTATTTAAAAGAATACAGTGTCCTTGTAATTATTTCGGGTAAAGCTAGCCGGGTGGTGGGAAGCAGCCTGCCGCTCCTATCACTACAATGCAGTATAAAGAAAAGAGTTTCAAATGCATCTAACAGAGTCAGAGACAGTGTCTGCTCACACTGTTAGGAGTCCTACAAGAAGACTAAGCTACACAAAGGTTACATATAAACAAAGGGTCTAGGTCAATCCCATACAAGCTCCCTATTGGCAGTTTAGTCTCTGAGAGCCCCTATGACACCAGATTAGTTGATTCTGTTGGTTTTCTTTGGTGCCCTTGACCTATCTGGCTTCCACAATCCTTCCCCTATTTCACAGGATTCCCTGAGGTCTTCCTAATGTTTGTCTGTAGGTCACTGCATCTGTTTCCATCAATTGCTGGATAATGCCTCTCTGATGACAGCTGGGTTAGACATCAATCTATTAGTGTATGAGTTCCTTCTGTTTGTGTGTTGCTTTCATTGGTTAACGAATATAGAACCTGCCTTGGCCTAGTTGATAGGGCATAACTTAGGTAGGCGAAGAAAACAGAACTGAATGCTGGGAGGAAAAAGGGCAGAGTCAGAGAGAAGCCATAAATCCTCTGCCTGAGCTATCTCTGGTTAGAATCTCTGGTAAGCCACAATAACATGGTACACAGATTAATGGAGATGGGTTAAACTAATATGTTAAGAGTTAGCCAATAAAAAACTAAAGCTAATGGGTCAAGCAGTGTTTTAATTAATACAATTTCTGTGTGGTTATTTTGGGTGTTAGCTAGCTGGGTGGCTGGGACAAACAAGCAGCCTCTCCTTGCAACAATCTATGAATATTGCCTAATATCTTTAGGAATCATTTCATTGACCATTTTCCAGTCATGTCTGTGTTTATCCTACATCTCTGGGCTGTCCAGTCTCTGGATCCTTGCACACCATGCAGTGTTAGTGATTAGGCTCCAACTCATGGTATGGGTCTCAAGCTGGACACGGCATTGGCAAGCCATTCCCATAATTTCTGCCCCACTTTTTTCCCAACATGTAATCAGGGCAAATTGTAGATCAAAGACGATGTGGCTGTGTTAGGATCCCATCTACAGGAGATGTCTGGTTCAGGTTCTATATCTCTTACTGCTAAGAGTCTTAGCTTGGTTCCTCCTCATAGATTCCTGGGAGTTGCTGTAGGTTACTAGCTTATTACAGAGATGCTGCTGATCTAAATTGTCTTTCCCAGTACTCTCTCCCTCCATCCTCCTCCAACCTAATCCTGCCTCTTCCCATACTCACTCCCTCATCCAAACCACCCCTGTGCTCACCTGCTATACATATTCTATTTTTCCTTCACAGTGAGACTCATGTGTACCCCCTTGATCCTTACCTTCCCTGTTACATAACTTCTTTGGGTATGTGGATTATAGCATGTTTCTGGTTAACTGTCCAAGTAACATCCATCTATAAGTGAGTACATACCTTATTTTGTCTTTCAGGGTCTAGGTTACCTTACTCAGGATGATTTTTTTCTAGTTCCATTCATTTGCTTAACATTTTCAAGATGCCATGTATTTATTAGCTGAGTAATAATTCATTGTGTAGTTGTACCACACTTTCCTTATCCATTCCTTGGTTGATGGACATCTAGATTTTCTCCAGTTTCTGGATATTATGGATAAAACTGCTATAAATGTAGTTGAACATGTTTTCTTATGGTATGTTAGAGGGTCTTTTGGGTATATGCCCAGGAGTGATATTGTTAGTTCTTGAGGTAGGTGGATTCCTAATTTTCCGAGAAACTGAAGGGCAACCATTTTTATTGCTCAAATTCAAGTTGCTTTCCCAGATGTATTTGCATTCTACTTTTCCAGAAATATCAATAGCCATACACTCTTTCCTACCTGTGTGCATTTATTTGCATTCTGTGTATAACTGGCAATGAGCAGACTCTGAAGTAATGAGCAGAATGTATCTGTGCCCAAAGCTTGCATTCAACCCAACCAGGAAAAGAAGAGCTATCGATAATGCTGTGAAGCAGAGGATTCCTGTGCTCTGTGACTAAAACAAGCAGATATTAAGTGCAGAGGATATAAACAGAAAGAAAAGCTGCTTCCTAGATAGGAATGACATGGCATAGAGAAAGTACAACACCCAAAGCCATGTGATGGAGTGAAGTGAATGCTGCGGTCATGTCTCAGAAGTGCTCAGTGGCCAACGTCAGTAGAAAGTTAGTTCTAAGTGAGTTAAGGTGCATCCACCCTCTACCAAGAATGGGTACTGTCCTCAGCTCTGATTTGAGCTGCCACAGATCAGATATGTTAACAGAACACTGGCAGAGGGTAAGATATTTACTATCTACATAGACTTCCCTGCAGTGACCAAAGAATACAGTGAGTTTAGTTCATTTTCCACAGATTTTTTTTTTCTTGTAGAAAAGATTTCTTTAAATTTCACAGATGGTGGTAGTAGTGGGTTCTTTTCTAATTTCCAGTGGAGAATATATTTTTAAAATATCAATTGAGTTATTTCAGAGTGACGGTTAGATATCTAAAAGAGCTGTGCCTTGTCCCACAGTACTGCCTTCCTTTTCATTTCTTAAAGCACTTAAAATGGAAATGTGTATAATGAATTCTTGAACTCGTGGGAACAGAAGCAATAATAAAGGCAAGGAATGGCAAAATGCATCAGTTGTGACACTCTCTTAGGATTTTAAAAAGATTGTCCTTTCAGTCATTGTGAGGACATAGCAAATGGGAAATTCAGATGGAGAGAAACAGAGAGAGAGAGAGAGAGAGAGAGAGAGAGAGAGAGAGAGAGAGAGGGAGAGAGGGGGGGGGGGGAGAGGGAGAGGGAGAGGGAGAGGGAGAGGGAGAGGGAGAGGGAGAGGGAGAGGGAGAGAGAGAGAGAGAGAGAGAGAGAGAGAGAGAGAGAGATCTCCACAAATAATTGTTTGATTATTTCCCTGTCAGGGGGATAAAGTGTTATCCTCAAAGTGTCAGAAGCTATTAAAGTCTCATAAGTAGTTTGAAAAGAGAATGTAGTAACCTGTTAATGTCTCTGTTTAGTTAAAATTTTAAAAGGAGAAACTTGGTGTGGGGGTGCTTAATTGCACCAATGGAATATTAGACCTCAATTACTAGTCACCCAGCAAGAGGAAACATTCCCAAGGTATCACTAATAACCTGAGGAAAGTGATTACTAGCACAGCCAGATATCACCCATTACAAACTGAACATGTCAGATGGATACGTCAGGTTATAATTTCCTCAATTATAAATCCTCTGAAAGAGAGCTTATTTTTTCTGTGGGTAACATAAAATAGAAGTAGTATGTATAGGCTACTTTGAATTTAAAATCTCTCCCCCTTTATTCTTTGAGGTCCCCATACATGATGAACATAGTACTATTCTAAGATATGCATGGGAGTTGAGTGCCGGAGAGGAAGCTTAGACATTAAAAATTCTTGAAGTTCTTCAGTTCTTACTTCCAGTTCCTGCTTCTCCCACATGTAACTCCAACTGTGGAGTTTCAGGTGCCTTCTACTGGCTGCTTTGAGCATCTGCATGCATATGTGTGCAAACATAATTCGCCTTAACATAAAGAAAAATGAAATAAATCCCCTGATCTAGGGATTATTTTGTGTGAAAACTCACTTTAGATACAACCTCAGTGGAACTTGGAAACACAGCTTGCTCTAATATTGAGGGGACTTAAGAGGAAACAAGAGATTGCTACAACAATGAGGGGATTAAGAGAGAGCACTAAGAGAGCAAACCAGGAGAGAATATCAAAGGGGCAGGCTTGCAGAGACCTCAGAGGCTTTCTGAGACAGACATTGACAGCACAGAACAGACCAAGAAAAACTCCCCAACACTCAGACAACCACAACAAGGATTTGATCAAAACACAAAGACACTGCCAGCCTCATTTGAAGGAAGAGATAGGGAGGTGCCAATGCAAGAATTCCTCCAACATGCTAAAAAGCAACATGGTAACACCAGAAACCAGCAGTCACACAACAGAAAGACTTGGTCATCTTAACCCAGAAGAAATAGGAGAAAAAGACTTTAAACATACCTTCATGAAAATGATGGAGACCTTTAAAGAGGAAAGAAAAAGTCCCTTAAATATGGAGAATAAGACAAACAAAAAAAAAATGGAAGAAGTTAATAAATTCCTCAAAGAAATACAATAAAAAAAGCAACTAAACAGGTGAAGGAAACAGTTAAAGATGTAAAGACTGAAATATAGGTAATAAAGAAAACACAAACCAAGGGAATTCCGGATATGGAAAACCTAGGTTAACAAACAGGAACTACAGAGACAAATATAACCAACAGAATAAAAGAGATAGAAGAAAGAATCTCAGGTGTTGAAGATAGTATAGAGAAAATAGACTCATTGGTCAAAGAAAACATTAAACCCAACAAATTCTTAACATAAAACATCCAAGAAATCTGGGATACCATGAAAAGATGAAACTTAAGAAAAATAGAAGTAGAAGAGGAAGAAGAACTGCAGCTCAAAAACACAGAAAATAATTTTTTTTTTTTTGGTTTTTCGAAACAGGATTTCTCTGTGGCTTTGGAGCCTGTCCTGGAACTACTAGCTCTGTAGACCAGGCTGGTCTCGAACTCACAGAGATCCACCTGCCTCTGCCTCCCGAGTGCTGGGATTAAAGGTGTGCGCCACCATCGCCTGGCCCTGAAAATAAATTTAACAAAATGATAGAAGAAAACTTTTTCAACCTAAACAAGGATATCCCTATGAAGGTATAAGAAGCTTACAGAACACCAAATAGACTGGATCAAAAAAAAAATCCCTTAACCATAAAATAATCAAAACACAAAACATACAGAATAAAGAAAGAATATTAAGAGCTGCAAAAAAAAGGTCAAGTAACATATAACATATATAACTTGTAAGAATTACACCCACCTTCTCAATAGAAACCATGAAAGCCAAAAGGTCCTGGATAGACGTGCTGCACACAATAAGAGACCACAGATGCAACCAAAGACTATTATACCCAGCAATGTTTTCATTCACCATCAATGGAGAAAACAAAATATTCCATGACAAAAACAGATTTAAACAAACTTATCCACAAATCCAGCCTTACAGAAAGTATTAGAAGGAAAACTCCAGCCCAGGGAAGCTAATTACACCCATAAAAACACAGACCCTTCCCAGTATAACCAAAGAAAAAAAGGAAACACACACTAATACTACTAAAAAATAACTGGAGTTAACAATCACTGGTCATTAATATTGCTTAATAACAATGGACTCAATTCACCTATAAAAAGACACAGGCTAGGAGAATGGATATGAAAACAGGATCCAGCCTTCTGTTATGTACAATAAACACATGTCAAAATCAAGGACAGACACTACCTCAGAGTAAAGGGTTAGGAAAAGGTTTTCCAAATAAATAGACCTGAGAAACAACCAGACATAACTATCCTAATATCTAACAAAATTGATTTCAAACTAAAATCCATCAGAAGAGATAGAGAAGGTCACTTCATACTCATAACAGAAACAATTCATCAAGATGAAATCTCAATCCTGAACATCTATGTTCCTAATTCAAGAGCACCCACATATGTAAAAGAAATATTACTAAAACTTAAATCGCATATTAAAACCCACACACTAATAGTAGGAGATCAACACTTCACTCTTGCCAATGAACAAATCAACCAGACAGAAACTTAACAGAGAAATAAGAGAACTAACAGATATCATGTATCAAATGAACTTAACAGACATCTATAGAACATTCAACACAAACACAAAATAATATACCTTTTTTTCAGTACCTCATGGAACCTTCTCTAAAATTGATCATACTCAGATACAAAAAAAATAGAGTAATCCTGTGTGCCTTATCAGATCACCAGGGACTAGATTTAGAATTTAAAACAATACTATTCTCAGAAAGCCTAGAAACACATAGAAATTGAACAATGAGCTACTGAATCACTCCTGGGTCAAGGAAGAAAGAAATTAAAGACTTTCTTGAATTCAATGAAAATGAAGACAAAACATGTACAATGTGATAGGATACTATGAAAGCAGTGCTAGTAGGAAAGTTCATAGCACTAAGGGCTCACATAAAGAAAATGGAGAAAGATCACATTAGTTCTAGAACAAAAGGAAGCAGAATCACAAAGGAAAAGTAGAAGATAGGAAATAATCAAATTGAGGGCTAAAATCAACAAATAGAAACACAGAAAACAATACAAAGAATTAATGAAAGTGCTGGTTCTTTGGGAAAATAAACAAAATAGACAAACTTTTAACCAAAATAATCAAAAGGCAGACAGAGAACATTCAAAATAACAAAATCAGAAACAAAAATGGGAGCATAATAACAAGCACTGTAGAAATTCAGAGAATCATTAGATCATACAGTAAAAATTTGTACTCCACAAAATTAGAAAATGTAAAACAATGGACAATTTTTAGATAGATACCATATATCAAAATTAAATTAAGACCAAATGAACAATTTAAATAGACCTAAAAACTGCAAGGAAA
>NW_004949098.1:4786611-4830756 GCF_000317375.1 Microtus ochrogaster
AAAAAAAAAAAAGCCCAGGGCCAAATGGTTTTTTTGTAGAATTCTACCAGAACTTCCAAGAAGAGCTAATACCTATACTTCTCAAAGTGTTATATATAATAGAAACAGAAGGGCCTTTGCCAAGCTCATTTTATGAGACTACGGTTACCCTGATACCAAAACCACACAAAGACTGAACCAAGAAAGAGAATTACAGATCAATCTCATTCATGAACATGGATGTAAAAAATGCTCAATAAAATACTGGCAAACTGAGTCCAAGAACACATAAAAAAATCATCCACCAGGATTAAGTCAGCTTCATCCGAGAGATGCAGGGCTGGTTCAACATATGAAAAATCTATCAATGTAAGGTTGTCCAGTCTCTACATATCTCTTCAACATAGGTCTTGAAATTTTAGCAATAGCAATAACACAACAACAAAAAAAGACCAAGGGGTTCAAATTGAAAAGGAAGAAGTCAAACTTTCATAATATGCAGATTATATGATAGTGTATATAAGTGATCCCAAAAATCTCTACCAGAGAACTCCTACAGCTGATAAATACCTTCAGTCATGTGGCAGGATATAAGATCAACTAAAAAAACAATCAGTACCCCCCCCAATACACAAATGATAAAGAAGCTAAGAGGGAAATCAGAGACACATCACATTTCACAATAGGCATAAATAACATAAAATATCTTGGGATAAGACTAACCAAAAAAGTGAAAAACCTATTTGACAAGAACTTTAAGTCTTTGAAGAGAGAAATTGAAGAAGATACCAGAAAATGGAAAGATGCCACACGCTCTTGGGTAGGTAGGATCAGCATAGTAAAAATGGCAATCTAACCAAAAGCAATCTACTGATCCAGTGCAATCCCCATCAAATCCCAACACAATTCGTCACAGACCTTGAAAGAACAATAATCAATTCCATATGGAAAAACAAAAAACCTTGGATAGCCAAAATTGTCCTGTACAATAAAGGAATTTATGGAGGCATCACCATCCCTGAAATCACGCTCTATTAAAGAGCTACAGTAATGAACACAGCTTGGTATTGGCATAAAAACAGAAAGGTTGATCAATGAAATCTAACTGAAGATCCAGATATTAATCCATATACCTATGTACACCTGATTTTTAACAAAGAAACTAAAATTGTACAATGAAAAAAAGAAAACTTCTTCAACAAGTAGTGCTGACATAACTGGATGTCAACTTATAGAAGAATGAAAATAGATCCATATCTGTTGCCATGCAGCAAACTCAAGTCCAAATGGATTACAGACTTTAATATAAATCTGACCACATTGAATCTGATAGAAGAGAAAGTGGAAAATAATCTTTAATGCATGGGCAGAGGAGACCACTTCCTAAATATAACCCCAGTAGCACACTGAGAGCAACAATAAATAATTGGGACCTCCTGAAACTGAAATACTTCTGTAAAGCAAAAGACACAATCAATAAGACAAAAAGGCAGCTTACTGAATGGGAAAAGATCTTCACCAACCCCACATCAGACAAAGGATTGATCTCCAAATTATATGAAGAACTCAAGAAATTAGGCATTAAAACTCTAAATAACCCAATTTAAAAAATGGAGTACTGGACTAAACAGAGAATTCTCAACAGAAGAACCTCAAATGGCCAAAAGATACTGAAGGAAATGTTCAACAATTTTAGCTATCAGGAAAATGCAAATCAAAACACCTCTGAGATACCATCTTACACCTGTCAGAATGACTAACATAAAAAACACTTATGATAGCTTATGCTGGAGAGGATTTGAGGTAAGGGGAACACTCATCCATTGCTGGTGGGAATGCAAATTTGTACAACTACTTTGGAAATTTGTGTGGTGGTTTCTCAGAAAGGTGGGAATCAACTTACCTCTAGGAGGAGGGTCCAGTTGTTCATTCCAGCCTCCCAGCTAGCTTAGCCCCAAAATAACCAAACAGAAATTGTATTATTTAAAAGACTGTTTGGCCCCTTAGCTCTAACTTTTATTTGCTAACTCTTACATCTCAATTTAACCCATTGCTAGTAATCTGTATATTACCATGAGGTCATGGCCTACCAGCAAAATTCTGGCATGTCTGACTCAGGCGGTAGCTCCATAAAGTTCCTCTGATTTTGACTTTCTTTGTCCTACCATTCAGTCCAGTCCCTGCCTATCTAAGTGCTGCCCTATACACTGGCCAAGATAGTTTCTTTATTCATTAACCAAGGAAAGCGAAACAGAGACCTAAGGAGCTCCCACACCATTTCCCCTCTTCTGTTTAAACAAAAAGGAAGGCTTTAACTTTAACACAATAACATTATATATAAAAAAACAATTATAAAGCAAGAATTACAGTTACAATATTTAAGTCTACTTTATCCTTTATCATAACTAAGGAAAAGTATAAAAATATCTATTTTTCAACTTCATCACTTACCTCAGGATCCAGCAATACAACTCTTGGGCATATACCCAAAAGATGCTCAATCATACTACAAAAACATTTATTCAACCATGTTTACAGCAGCATTGTTTATAACAGCCAGAAATTGGAAATAACCTAGATGCCCAATGGAAAATGGATAAAGATAATGTGGCACATTTACACATTAGAATACTACTCAGCAGAAACAAACAAACAAACAATGAAATCTTGAATTTGCATGCAAATTGATGGAATTAGAAAACACTATCCTGAGTGAGGTAACCCAGACCCAAAAAGATGAATCCACTCACAAGTGGATACTAGCTATAAGCAAAGGACATTGAACCTATAGTTCATGATCCTAGAGAAGCTAAGTAATAAGGTGAACCCAAAGAAAAACATATACATACCCACCGAGAAATTGGAAATGGAAAGAATTGACTGCCAGTGTTGGGAGCATTGGGGTGGGGGAAGAGGGGAGGGTTGGAGAAGAAAATCATCAGAGAAGGGAGGGTAGAGGAGAACTTGAGGGAATGAAATGGTTGAGATGGAGTGGTGTGGGACAATTTTTTCTTTCAATTATATTTTAAATAAATGCTGATTGGTCAGTAGCCAGGCAGGAAGTATAGGCAGGACATTCAGAAAGGAAGTAGAGGCAGATCAATGAGAACAAGAGTATTCTGGGAAGAAAGAAGCTTTTCTACAGTTGTGAGCCTGCCACAGAAGAAACGAGATGTGACTGCCCCAATGAAAAAAAAAAAAAAAAGGTACCAAACCTTGTGGCTAGCATAGACAATAAAATGGGCTAATATAAGTTATAAGAGTTAATAAGAAGCCTGAGCTAATGGGGCAATCAGTTTATAATCTAATGTAGACATCTGTGTGATTACTTTGGGACTTAATGTCTACAGGAACTGGGCAGGATGTAACCCCGACAACAATGGAAGAAGAACAGAGATGAGAGCAAAAAGAAAGGTGTCATGATTAAAGGATTCATATTGGGTTATCAGATGCCTGGTTCTAGAGAAATTCCAAAAACTCCAAAAGGATTATCCCACCTAGGACCCTGGGCAGTAGAGGAAAGGGGGCTTATTCTTAACTTGTCCTGTAGTCAGACTGATGATTATCTTAAATATCACCATAGTGACCCACATCGGAACACTGGACTGAGCTCCCAAAGTCCAGTTGAAGAGTGGAAGGAATTAGAATATGAGCAAAGAGGTCAAGACCATAATGGGTTCACCCAGTGAAACAGTTTGCCTGAGCTAATGGGAGCTCACCAACATCAGCCAGATAGTGAAGGATCAAGCATCGTGCCAAACTGTTTCCTCTGAATGTGGTTGATAGTTGCATGGCTGGGGTAGACTGAGGGTCCCCTGGCAGTGGTACCTGGATTTAACCCTATGGTATGTAGTGGCTTTTTGGAACCCTATTTTCTTTGGTTCTATACCTTGCTCAGCCTAGATATAATAGGGAAGGCTTTGGACCTTCCACAAGGCAATGTACTTTACCCTCTCTGAGGATTAGATGGAGGTGGGGTGGAAGAGTGTGTGGAGGGAATGAGAGGAGGGGAGGAAGTGGGAACTTGGATTGGTATATTTTTTAAATCTAATAAATGTTTTATAAATGTGAAAATATACTTTAATTTAAAATAAACATGTATCAAAATCCCATATTATTATTGGATTCATTCTCATTCAAACCAGTTTGTGCCCTGTATTCTCCTATATGTCTCTTCCAAGCAGGCTTAAGGATAAAGGTCAAGTTGCTTTGTCCATTTCTCCACTTCTAAAATTATCATTAGAGGGGTACACCCACATTCTGAGACAATGGGGATGTTCTTTCGGGAATTCACCAAGGCCAGCTGGCCTGAGTCTGAAAAAGCATGGGATAAAACCAGACTTGCTGAACATAGCAGACAATGAGGACTACTGAGAACTCAAGAACAATGGCAATGGGTTTTTGATCCTACTGCACGTGCTGGCTTTGGGGGGCCTGGGCAGTTTGGATGCTCAACTCACTAAACCTGGATGGAGGTGGGCGGTCCTTGGACTTCCCACAGGTCAGGGAACCCTGATGGCTCTTCAAGCTGATGAGGGAGAGGGACTTAATCAGGGGAGGGGGAGGGAAATGGGAGGTGGTGGCGGGGAGGAGGCAGAAATCCTCAATAAATAAATAAATTAAAAAAAAAAACAAAAAAAAACAAAAAAAGTAAAATGCTTGTCAAAAGAAAAACCAGCAACTACACACTTTTTAAAGATAAAAATACAAGAGCTCCTAAGACAAAGAATAAAAAAGGAAAAAGAAAACTCAGTAGAGAAAAGGGAAAGTAAGAAAATCTTCCCCATAGAGAAGAGGGAAGGAAAGAAAATAAAAGGAAATTTCTCAAAGAAAAAAAAAATACCTTCAGAATAATTATTTTATTTGTCCTCAAATGTAATATTTTAAGTCAGAAAATAAAAATTCAAATGTAATTATAATTTAGTCATTTATCTTATTTATATTCTTTAAATATAATTTAGCATACTTAATTTTCCCTGTTATTTATCTATATTTGAAAATTAAATAATCTGTAAAACTTCTTATAATTAAACATTAAGAACAAATTATTGGTGCTGAAGTGATGGCTCAAAGGTTAGGAGCACTTACTGTTTTTGCAAAGGACACCAGGTTCAGTTCCCAGAATCCACATGGTGACTCCAAACCTTCTTTTACTGCATATTATTATACCTTCTTCCAGACACGACTGTAACTACACACATATGCATGCAGCAAACACTCAAACACAGACAATAAAATATAAATCATTAATACACAATTATCACATTATAATGTCAGAAACATATTTTACTTTTTCTTATAAAAATTGAAATTGTACCCTAAACAAGTTAGGAGATAATATGAGGTAACTTGGACAGAAAAAGTACTTAATTTTCAGTATGTATATAGAATTTAAATTCACACTCATTTTGTGTTTATATGTGTTTGTCATTATTTTTCTTGTCTTATGACATTTGCATTATCAAATTAGCCATTTCTCTGCACCACCCCCTATAAAAATGAGCAAATCATTAGAATTGTCTAAGATTACAATAAGAGAAGCTGCTTGTAAAATAAAAATACTCTCCAGTGAAACAATAGACACTAGTGTTGTGTGTGAAGTTGATAAACATCAAGAGCTTTTAAAAATTGTGCATGCATGCCTTTTTTGTGCCTGCATGTGTGTGTGTGTGTGCACGGTGCACGCGGTTGCTCATGTGTGCAAACAGGCTGTGGAGGTCACAGGACAGTTTTGTGGAGTTGATACTTCATCTTTATATGGATTCTGAAGGCTGAATTCAAGTCTCTAGCTACAATCATCTTTACATTCTGAGGCATTTTGCCTGGCTGAGTATTAATTTAGTGCTAAAAGGAACAAAGATAAACAAAGAATAAGTAAGGGTCAAGGAATCCAGGGCAAATGAGACAAAAAACATTTGAGTGTATCCAGGATGCTGGCCACAGTCATCATCAATCTTCTGTTTTCTTCTCCTTGAGCATAGGTGAGTGCCAGAGAAAACAAATCTCAACACATCATTCACTGTCTTAGAAGACCCATAAGAGGAACACACTTTATTTTTTTAACCAAATGCTCTTCTCAGCTACATTCCTAATGAGATAAATGGTGCTATTTTCACAAATGACTTGTAGTGGAAAAGTGACTTGGTAGATCAGGTTGTGAGCATAAAATCATTTTAGCGGTATTTTCAATTTACTTTGCAACTTGGGTACAATAAAAGGGATGTGTAAATCAAGGTCCATCTAAAGACCTTTCATTAAATTTAAAACAAAACTCGCTGTGAAATAATATATTCACTAAACATTTCATTAGCAGTAGCTTTTTGGAATTGCTAATTTATAAACAGTTCACCTCACAGTAAGTGATATTTTAGAGCTGATAAGATATAATGTTGTACACTACTCAGAACTCTTTTTATCATAGAGATTCATAGTTTTTCCTGGCACCTTTTCTATTGCTGGTGGAGGATGTAGGCTATCCCTTCATCTCTACAGATGGAGCAAATTGGTTTAAGTTTTTCTAGCTTATGGTTGTTTCTGCTTACTCTGCTTGCAGAAGCCTATCTGAACTGATCACATGAATGCTACTCTGATAATATTACATTCACCAGGATGTTATTATGCAATGCCCTACAGCCAATAAGCAGACTAATGTTTAGCCCTTATCACTCTGTAGTACCTGCTTCAGGTTAGTTGCCCATATGAATTCACAGGGATGGGGACAAGGTGAACAAAACTTATGTAGGCTAACACTGACAAAATCTTAACATTGGGAGTGGTGCACAATAATCCCACCCTTAGTTGAGAAGCTGGTGACAACTGATAGCAGATGAGAGAGGAGTCAGTTTCTTTAATGATCACCAGTGCACCATACTCAAGGGCAGGCTCCACCCCCAAGATTAGTTTGGAAACAGAAATTAGATGGTCTGAGAAAAAAATAATAAAGGAGCAAATGTGAAATTTTATTGGTAGGAAGGGAAATCGAGAAGCACAAATACAGGGAAGGTCTGGGGGTATTGTTATTGAAGTATAAAATTCTCAAATAATTGATAAAATATTCTAAGTATCTCCAAGATCGAGAAGTTTGACCACTTTCCAGAGCACCTTGTGGAGGTCTGGCAGGATGTTCTATTCTCACCCCTTTGATCGCGGTTTGGCTTGTTTTTTTCTCAGTCCACTCCTATGTTTAGCTTTCTCCTAATGATTCATGTGGTGGACTGGAGCGATGGTTCCACTGAGTAAGAAACTTGTCACCATGCCTGACCACAGTACAGTTGGGGTAACCACAGGCTGGAAAGAGAGAGCCAGTTCCTCAAACATGTTCCCTGACCACATGAATTCTATGATTTATTTGCCTGAGTGCTCAGGAACATGCCACACAGACAGACAGACAAACATACAAACATGTGCACACATACATAAATAAAAATATGAAGAAAAACTTTCTTCTGTCTGTTATGATTATAAACTTGTAGTGTGGATGTGTCTGTGTGTATTTAGTGTGTGTGTAAAATCCTTCTGAATTCATTAAGAAAGGTTTATTTTGAATGTTTGTTTTTTTATGAAAGAAACTCTCAGAATTATTGTTATGACCATTCTTATTTAAAGAGGTGATATCGGCATATTAAATGCACACATGTAATATATTAGATCTATGTACTAAATTAACACCTACTCTTTATAAATGCTGTAGATAATCATTTTACATATTATTTTATAAATACTTTTATTGGTTGTTTAAGAAAATAATAGTTCAAAAATAGCAGCTTAGTGTATTTAATTTTTTTTCTGAATTGAACTATAGATTAAATAAAGTTTGCCTGGAGCCTGCATCTTATTGATATTTTAAAATGTCACTCAAAATTGGTAGAGGGGACATAAAATAGATAGAGTAGCAGAGATTTCATCTAGCAAAAAAGTTACTCAAAATGAAACTGTATATAAAATAATTACACCTGGGGGCTACAGAATTGACTCAGTAGTTAAGAGCACTTGTTGCTCTTACAGAGAGGGGGTCAGTTCACAAATCTGTAACTCTAGTTCAGGAGAACTGGGAGTCCTGTTGTGGCCCCCATGATATTTCAAGCAATGCTGCACAGACATACACTGAGTCAAAATACCCATAGACATGAAATAAAATTAAAATCTTTTGAAATAGTCACATTTTAATGCAAAGTGTACATACTTATAGTGTAGGCCCATTTTTTGTTTATTTTCTGACTCCAGAAGCAATGAGAGCTACCTCACATTGCTGCATACATACCTCCCTGCCAGGATGGGCCATGACACTTCAAACATAAAACTGATATAAATGTTCCTTTCATGAAAGCCCCCAAATGTAGAGTTCATAGGGGTATTTGCAACATATAAGCCCCCTTTTCTCAGAAGCCTTTATTTTTATTGCTTTCCCCCCAAATACATATTCAAAACAATTTGTTGGTTTTATTTAAAAGAATTAATTTACCAATCATGTATATATGTCTATACCTGTATATATGTTTTTACACTTGTATGCAGTGCTCATGGAGGTCAAAAGAGAGTGTTAGATCTTCTGGAGCTGAAGTTTCAGGTGACTGGAGCCTTCTTGCATATGTGCTGAGCCCTGAACTTAGATCTTTTAAAAGAGCACCAAGTGTTTAACTACCAAACCATACCTTCAGCCCCAATTTGCTGTTTTTGATTTAAACAGAACTTCAGCACTTTGTTCCTTAATCCCAGAGTCATAAAACAAGTTTATTTTGCTAATAAACTATGTATGCTATAAATCAGGTGGGGTGATTCTTTGGTGAACATGACTTGACTAATTATTTTAGAAGATATCAGATAAGGGAAGATATGTAGTAATGGTAATAGATAATCAAAATCAGAGAAACCAGATACCAATTGGGAAAATAACAAACAAAATTCACAACTGTTTTATAAATGCATGTTGCAAATGATTTTAAGTGATCTTTAAATATATTTTCTGACTTGAATCTGAAATAACTAAGAGCTGAATTGTCTATTTCTGCTAAAGTGAAGAGTGAAATGATCAAATTTGAGAAATCAAGGAACTTGGAGGCTTTCCTGTGCCTGGCTCCAAGTTACAAGTGTGCAGACAAGAATCATGGTGACCTTTAATTGGTCTTAACCCGGTAGTCATTTCTCCCAGATTCATAATGCATGAGCTTCCAAGCATGACCACTTGGAAAAAGTTGCCAATTTCTCCACTGATGTTTTACATGTTCATCTGTGGAAACTTCTCCCTGCTATTTTGTATTCTCTTACTTCAATCTTTCCTTTATAGTTGTGGACACAAAATATTTGGGTGGTGCAGAATGATAATGATAAATCAACTTCCATGAAGACTTTTATGCTAGTTAAAGTGCCTGCCTAAGAAAAACCATGGGGACACTCTCCCTGCGTTATCTATGAGAAAAGGCTTTGCCCATGCAGTGACAGGATCATGCAGGAATTCCTGTGTCATTGGGATGTAGCCTGAAATCATATGTAACCCAGAAGACATTGTTACGAGGTTTGAGCAAGAACAATATGATCATTCTAATCAAGAACCCCAGAAAAGTCAAGATACATAAAAACTTTGGGCATGTTAGTTTGAGAAGATTCATATTCATAGCTGTATCTAAGAAGTATTATTCATTAGATTGTTAAATAAAAAAACATACCAATGATTTTGTACAATGCATGTGGTTAGATACAAAAAAGAATTTGAAGAAGGTGCATGATGACCAACATCTCCACTTATTCTGCACTGTTCTATGTGCCTCACAGTGTATTTTTATAAATTATTATGCTTAATTAGTATGTGAGCAAATAAAACAATATTTGTGAGCTCAGAAATATTAAATGTTAAAAGTTGATCAACAAGAAAATGATTATTTTCTGTAATATACACACAGTCTTCCATCTAGGAAAACTCAAAATTCCCACTATGACCAGGAAAATCTCCAATTTGTTGATAAGAAGGTGTATTAGTATATATAGATGACACTTTGTTATCTGTTAAAAGTTCAGACAATGCATACACAAACACACCCACCTCTCAGCATTTTTTTAATGTACAAGTTCAGTAAAGGATAGAGGTTGCTATTGTGATGTGCAAACCTCCATGACAAATCATTTCATTATCATGCTTTACAATGTCTCTTAATTGATAAACTGTGGGCTCTGTGCCACAAGATTTGAAAGTTCAAGGAATGTATATGACTCACCCAAAATGAATTTCTACCTAAGACATCATTTAAAGAACAATAAAAATGAGTAAAATAAAGATTGAGAACATCAATATTTAAAATGGAAGTATGGGAAATGCATGAACTTTGGAAAACAAAAGCTGCCAAATGGCTGGGATTGTTCATAATAACACCATTCACACAAAATGCACCAAACAGTTCAGTTGTACTGCTGTGTGCACAGCTAGAATGATCCCCAACAGGAAACAAGATACTAATCACTAGATTCCATTTGGTTAAATGTTGTCTAGATGTTGTGGCAAAATCCATAATTTTGTCCCAGAGAGAGCCTCAGAATCCTTGAGTGGAAAAGCAAATGAACTTAGAATCCTAAGCAACAAAGCAAACTACAAGAGAATCTTCTACCTTTTCCATTAAGACATAAAATATCACATCACATATCAGCTACAGAAAAGATGTAACATTGTCACTGGCAGTGGATTATGAGCAGTTTGGAGTATGTAAAAGCAATATGTTTAAGGAGGGTAAATAATTTTTCTCTATTTTAATTTTAGGTTAAAATATGGTATGCTTTATTATGCACCTGATTAAAAACACTTCTGCAGGGCTGAGGATGTGGCTTATTGGTAGCCAGCACATACAAACCTGCATTTAATCCCTAAAATTTCAGAAAACACAAACATTATACAGTTTCTTCAACAGTTTTAATAAAAAATTATAAAATTATTTTGTATTTGATGTTTCATATGAAAGAAACACCTGAATTATAAAAGATACCCAAATAAAGGCAATATTTTTAAATACATTAAAAGGAATTGGACTGAAGCAACAGGCCCAAAGTTTATATGGGTCTATACCAGGTCTTTTGAGTATATATTATAGATTTCAATTTAGAATTTTATACTAAAATATATTTATATATATTTTAATATTTATAAATTTAGAATTTTCATAGGAATTGTGTGTGAATGAGTGCATCTCTGATTCTTGTGCTTTTTTCTAGGGTTCTTTTCATTTTGTTGGATTGCCTTTTCTAACTTAGATGTGATAGTTTTTGCTACCTTATTATATTTTATTTTATTTTTTGTTGTTATGGCTTAAAAGATCTCTCTTTTCTTATGGGAGAAAGAAAAGGGAGTGGTTCCAGACAGTGGGGGATGGGGGTCGGTGGGAACTGAAAGAAGTTGGAGGGTGCTGTAATTAGGATATATTATATGATAAAATAATTTATTTTAGTATAACAGAGGAAAGAAATTGGGGACATTTAATATATTCAAACAAAAATTAGTGCACTTGTTATAAATGTAATATTTTTACTTAATTCAAATAAAGTTTGCATAGGAAAATAATGATCAAAGGGGAACACTAGAAAAGTGGAAAATATGATAAATAAAATTAACTTTAAATATTTCTTCATTTGATTAAATAACTCACAAAATGATATATAAAATACCAAACAACAATTAAAAATTAGTTTAAAGGCAATCTTGTCTGTTCCCACTTTCCAGGTGGATTTATATATAATTTTCTTAGGGTTCACCTTATTACTTAGGTTCTCTGGGATCATGAACTATAGGCTTAATATCCTTTGTTTATGGCTAGTATTTACTTATGAGTGATTACATACCATATTCATCTTTTGAGTCTGGGTTACCTTACTCAGAATAGTGTTTTCCAATTTCATCCATTTGTATGTAAAACTCAAGATGTCTTTTTTTTTCCTGCTGAATAGTACTCTAATGTGTGCATGTGCCACATTTTCTTTATCCATTCTTCAGTTGAGGGGCATCTAGGTGGTTTCCAGGTATTACAAATCATGCTGCTATTAACATAGCTGAACAAATATCTTTGTAGTATGATTGAGCCCAAGAGTGGTGTTGCTGGATCTTGAGGTAACTTGATTTCCAATTTTCTGATAAACTGCCATACTGATTTCCAAAGTGGTTGTACAAGTTTGCATATCCACCAGCAATGGATGAGTATTTCCCTTATTCCACATCCTTTCCAGCATAAGCTATCACTGGTATTTTTGATTTTAGCCATTCTGACAGGTCTAAGGTGGTATCTCAGAGTTAATTTGATTTTCATTTCCCTGATGACTAAGGATGTTGAACATTACATTAAGTATCTTGGTCATTTGATACTTTTCTATTGATAATTACCTGTTTAATTTTGTACCCCATTTTTAATTGGGTTATTTAGAATTTTAATGTCTAATTTCTTGACTTATTTATATATTTAGGAGATTAGTCCTTTATCTGATGTGATGTTGGTAAAGATCCCTTCGCATTCAGTAGGTTGCCTTCTTGTCTTATTGACTGTGTCTTTGCTTTACAGAAGTGTCTCAGTTTCAGGAGGTACCATGTCTTCATTGTTATTCTCAGTGTCTGTGCTACTGGGGTTATACATAGGAAGTGGTCACCTGTGCCCATGCATTGAAGACTAACTCCCACTTTCTTTTCTATCAGGTTCAGTGTAGTTGGATTTATATTGAGTTCTTTAATCCATTTGGACTTGAGTCTGATTGATGGTGATAGATATGGACCTATTTTCATTCTTCTGCATGTGGACATCCTGTTATGCCAGCACCATTTGATGAAGATATTTTCTTTTTTTATTGTACAATTTTAGCTTCTTTATCAAAAATCAGGTGTTCATAGGTATGTGGATTAATATCTGGGTCTTTGATTTGATTCCATTGGTCAACCTCTCTAATTTTATGTCAGTACCACGCTGTTTTCATTATTGTAGCTCTGTAATAGAGCTTGATGTCAGGGATAGTGATGCCCTAGTAAGTTTTTTTAATGTAAAGGATTGTGTTGGTTACCCTTGGTTTTTTCCATATTAAGTAAATTATTGTTCTTTCAAGATCTGTAAAGAATTTTTTTGGGATTTTGATGGAGATTGCATTGAATCTATATTGCTTTTGATAGGATTGGCATTTTTACTGTATTGAACCAATCTATCCAAGGGTATAGGAGATCCTGCCATTTTCTGGTATCTTCTTCAAATTCTTTCTTCAAAGACTTAAAGTTTTTGTAAAATAAGCCTTTCACTTTTTTGGTTAGTGGTACCCCAATATATTTTATGTTATTTGTGGTTATTGTGAAAGGTGATGTTTCTCTGATTTTCGCCCAACTTCTTTATCATTTGTATATAGAAGGGTACCGATTGTTTTGAGTTTATCTGGTAGTCTGCCATATCACTGAAGGTATTTATCAGCTGTAGTTCTCTGGTAGAGGTTTTGGTTTCATATATATGTGTGTGTGTGTGTGTGTATACATATATATATGTGTGTGTGTATATATATATATATATTATCATATCATTTACAGATAATGAAAGTTTGACTTCTTCCTTTGCAGTATGAATCCCCTTGATCTCTTTTTGTTCTTTTCTTGGTACAGCCAAAACTTCAAGAGCTATATTGAAGAGATATGACAAGAATCGACAGCCTTGTCGTGTTCCTGATTTCGGTAGAATCACTTTGAGTTTTTCTCCATTTAATTTGATGTTGGCTTTCAGCTTGCTCTATATTGCTTTTATTATATTTAGGTATGTTCTTTGAATCCCTGATCTTTCCAAGACCTTTATCATGAAGGGGTATTGAATTATTTTGAACGCTTTTTAAGCATCTAGGGAGGGGTGAGGAGAACTTGAGGGAATGAGATAGTAGAGAAGGAGGAAGAACAGAGTTGAGAGCAAGAAACGAGATATCTTGATTGAGGGAGCCATTAGGATTAGCAAGAAACCTGGCTCTAGAGGTTTCCACAAGGATGACCCCACTTAAGACCCTAAGCAGTAAAGGAGAGGGTGCCTGATCTTGAATTTCCCTGTAGTCAGATTGATGAATATCTTAAACATTATCATAGAACCTTAATCCAGCAACTGAGGGAAACAGAAGCAGAGACCCACATCAGAACACTGGATTGGGCTCCCAAAATCCAGTTGAAGAGCAGAAGGAATGAGAATATGCACAAAGAGGTCAAGATCATGATGGGTACACCACTGAAGCAGTCTACCTGAGTGAATGGGAACTCATCAACTCCAGCTGGACTGGGAAGGAACAAGCATAGGACCAAACTAGTCCCCCTGAATGTGATTGAAAGTTGCATGCCTGGGGTAGACTCAGGGGCCACTGGCAGTTGCACCTGGATTTATCCCTATTGCATGTACTGGCTTTGGGGAACCTAGTCTCTTTGGATGATGCCTTGCTCAGCCTATAAATATAGTAGGAAGGGCCTTGACCTTACACAAAGCACTGTACCTTACCCTCTCTGAGGATTTGATGGGGGTGGAGTTAGAGGGTATGTGGAGAGAATGGGAGAAGGGAAGCAATGTGAACTTGGTTTGGTATGTATAATGAAAAAATATAGTTTTTTTAAATAAAAATAATAATAAAAAGAAAAAGCCAAAAAATTAGTTTAAAAATACTTATGCTAAAACCATTTAAAACATCTTAGAGTTTATGTTTTACTTGTCAAAGAGGAAATATGTGTATTCTTTATTTTGTCACATCCATTTGCTCAAACTATATTTTAATATTTTCACAGAGTTGTATGAAATGTAATATTCTAGGAAGAAAAGAAAAGATAGAACGTGCATTAGTCAGCAGTTGTATGTGCATCTCTCCCAAAGCTGCATGCTCTGTCGAAGAAAACATCCTTTCACGAATAGAGGAGGACCAATTTTCAGGCAAAGGTAGCTGCACTCCCCTGCTAGAACCTCCAAACAAGCTCTCAAAGTTCATCATGAACAGCTGTGGGGACCCAGTGTGGCAGAGAAAAACATTCGGCTATACACATGTGTATGCATGTATCTATTAGCTAATTCTAGCTCTTATATTGGCCAAGGCTGGGCTTTTTAAAAGGTCTGTTTCAAAGATCCAACTCTAAGTGTTTTCAAATCATGCAAGACTCACTTTCACAATATTTAAGCAGAAAAGAGGAACAAGTGGGGGGAAAGAAGAGCAAAGTAGAGAAAAGGAAGCAGTAAAAGAGAAAGGCATTGAGTAAAATGCCTCAAAGACAAACTCCAATTAATTATCACAAATAATTTGGGAATGACAGGGAAGTCTAAACTTAAAGGACTTGTAGGAAAATCTGTAACAGATCTTTTATCTCTAGTTTCTAACCTTGATTCTAAAGTCTGGGAAATAAATCACTTTGAGTTGATCATGTCTTTCTTTCTATGAATTAGAAGTCTTCATTTTCATCTGCATTAGTTTCCTCACAGATCATTAGTTTTCATATGAAGTGTTTACACTACCATCTTTCCCTAAATATCTTGTAACTGACATTTAAAATTTATTTTCCTTTTTACTCAACAACGGCTTGAGGACACACACATTTCATTCTTCAGAGAAATGGTTCATAGTACTTCTACTCTGTAGAAGTAAGATTTACTTTTTTAAAAAAATTGTTGACAAATTTATAGAGAGAATAATATGTAAATTATCCATATGTATTTCTGTATATACATGTGAATACATATAGTGTATACATATATATTTATGTACGTTGATGTATATACTATATGTGTGTGTGTGTGTGTCTGTGTGTGTGTGTGTGTGTGTGTGTGTGTGTGTTTCCTATGGTAAGTGTCATGCATCGTACTAAAACCCCAGATTTGGATTCAGTGTTTTACAAACATCAATTGGAGATAAGAAATAATCAGGATCTCTGTAATAAGAAATCCTTTCTGTTGATAAAGTCAAAATTATAGACATCTTCTAATAAGGGGAGAACTGAAGCAAAGAAGACAATTTTTCCAATATATATAGAGAGGAGACAAAAAAGCACATTGCAGATTGCTGGATGTGGGTGTGGAGGAAGAAGGAGGAACTAAAGGTTATTTTCTTTATTTTTTCTTTTTGTAAATCTAAAAATATTTTAATATCATATACTCTAATTATGGTTCATCCTCCCACAATTCTTCCAGATCCACTCCACTACTCCACCCACCAAATTCTTTGTCTCTTATTAGAGTGCAAACACGGAACTAAAATATAATAAAATAACATAGGATACAATTAAAATAAACCCGATTAGAACAAAACAAGCAGAAAAAAATATTTATAAGGAACCAGCCACAAGCTCAACTTCTCCATGTTCAATGAGTTATGTAGATGTTGTCTATAGCAATAGGACTTTGTCATCAGTTTGTAGAGAACAACCAACAGCCTTGGCAATAACCGAGGTTTTTTTGGAGGTCTCTATGGGGGTCCCTTTGGCAAACATCTCAATTAGATATAATTCAGTTTATCTGTCTGACACTGGATGTATCATTTTTGGGAAAATGATGTCTAGTTGGGTCCTTACCTCTCCTCTTACTTGGTGATTTCTTTGATATATGTATACATATCAAAAGGTTTTCTGTATTAGGTTTCCATGTTATTCCTCAAATTACCCTTATCTTTAGCTGTCTGTCCCATATTGTCTCCCTTACAGTCTCTTTCACCCATTCCCAACTTGATCTTCCCATTCTAGTCTCCCCTCCCATCGATCTCAGGAGATACTTCCCTTTTCCATAGTCCCTGCTTCTATACCTAAACTATGTGATTAAAGAAAATGTAGTCTGTGTATCGAAGACTTAACAGCTACCATCAGTACATACATACCATACTTGTCTTTTTGGTTCTTGTTTAGGATAAGTTTTTTCTAGTTTCATCCACTTACTTGTGAGCTTTACAATTTCATGTTTTTGAACAGATGAGCAATATTCCAATGTGAAAATTCACCACATTTTCCTTATCCTTTCATGCATTAATGGCCATATAGGAAGGTTATTTTAATTAGCTTCAGATCACTTTTTCCAAATACTTGAATGAAAGGGGTACTCTTTACTAAGCTATAGAGCACAAGAGAAAATTCATTGTTCAGCATAGCTGCAGAACTTAATTCATCTTGCACAACTGAAAATTTAGAGAGTTAGACAAACTGCCTCTCTTACTCTCTTATGGCCCCATCATTCTACTCTCTTTCTGTGCCAGAGTTTATTTATTTCAGATGCTTCATGACATTGACTTAGGGCCAAAGTGGATCTCAACTTTCCTAATGCTGAGACCCTTAAGTACAGTTCTTTATGTGGTGGTGACACCCAATCATAAAATTCTTTTCTACTTCATAACTGTAATTTTGCTACTATGATAAATTGTAATGTAAATATCTGAGTTTTCTGGTCGTCTTAGACAACCACTGTGAGAAGGTTTTTTTCACCCTTAGAAGAATTGCAACTCACAGGTTGAGAACCACTGGCTGAGACAATGTTTGTTACAGAGACTCATTCATTCCTTTTAATACAAAGTCCTTCATGTTCACATGTTATTGTACAGGTCAACTCAATGACATTTTTTTCAAAGAAGTAGAATCAATTCTGAAATATAAATAGAACCATAAAATTATTAGAGAAGATAAAATACTGAATTTTTTTTACAAGGAAGAATAAAATTAATTGAAGTCTTCACATTCCAAGATCAAAGTTAGACACAAAATTACCCTTACAAAATAAGCAAAGCAATACAGTGAACGTCAAAATGGACTCACACACAATGAAACAATAATTCTTTTCAGTAAATGATACTGGAAACCTAATACCTACAAATAAAATACTGAAATCAGATGTTTGTATTATACCATATTGAATGAAAAATTACAAATTTGTATTATTTAAATGTAAACCTGGAACTGTAAAACTTTGATTAGAAAAATAAGAGATTCATAACATGGATGAAAATAGTGATTTCTTAGATAAAATACTAAGAATGAGAAAAACAAAGATAAGAATATAGAACTAGAGAATGAGGCCGGGCGGTGGTGGCGCACGCCTTTAATCCCAGCACTCGGGAGGCAGAGGCAGGCGGATCTCTGTGAGTTCGAGACCAGCCTGGTTTACAGAGCTAGTTCCAGGACAGGCTCCAAAGCCACAGAGAAACCCTGTCTAGAAAAACCAAAAAAAAAAAAAAAGAACTAGAGAATGAAAAAATATATTTAGCAAAAGAAACATCACTAAGTGTAAAATATGAATGATTAAAGAGAAAACATGTGTTTGAAGTTAGAGGTGTATGAAGTGTTAATATATGCAAAATATGTTATAAAACTCAGCTGTACTTACAGTAAAATAAATAACTGAATAGTAGCTGAAGTCCTTGACTGAGAATTCCTCTCAAAAAGCATAGAAATGTGATAGGCAAGGTAAAAGATGATTGATTCTATTCATCTGTAGGAAATTGTGATGTTACCTTTTACCTCTTAATTGTTTATTGTGGGAAGACAAATAAATAAAAAGAGAGAAGGAGGGAGAAAAAGAGAGGAAATTAATGGTATAACTGTGGAAAAGTTCGAAATCATCAACTCTTGAGTATAATAAATACAGCAGTGTCTAAGGATAACCACTGTAGAGTTTGTTCACAATGAATTAAGCAACTCTCAGAGGATGCAGGAATTGAACATCTGGTCCTATATTCTCTGTAGCTAAAGCTATACTTGTACTTTAAGTTCAATATAGTCTTATATAAAACAGCTTAGGATAGTGTGATACACACATGAATTTCTTCTTAATTTGAACCAAGTGATGGGATTGTATTTTTTTTCCAGAAATAGTAATGATGGGTGCTCGTGTGTTTGTGTGTGTATCTCTATGTGTGTATGAGAGAGAGAAAGAGAGAGACAAAGAGAGAGAGAGAGAGAGAGAGAGAGAGAGAGAGAGAGAGAGAGAGAGAGAAGAGTCTGTTTTCCTTCAGTAATTTGGAAAGTTTTTGATTGCTTTAAATTATATGAGCAATTTTATATAAAAACTTCATAGTATCTTGACATTTTAGTTTGACTTTAGAAACTTTACTGTCTGTGACCTTTCTAGTCTAGTCACGTCTCATCCAAGTTATTACAGAAATATCTTCACAGGTCACCTCTGTTCACTGTGACTGTGCTTCTCTTCCCATTCTTGATAGAACAGCCAATGAATTGCCATCCTGCTTTAAGTCAATTAGTTGTGTCCTACTGTTGACAATGTAAGTCTTGATTAATTTCCAGGCGTTGCTTTTACCTAAAATGATCATCTTTGAACCCATCCCCACAGCAGAGTTGACCACAAAGTTCCCTGTTATCTGCAGTAGTAACTTGATCTGGCAGAGGACAAGACAGAAAAATACTTGGTTTGAGATCCTTAACGCTATCTACTCATTATTAAAAACAGTTATCAGAATGGTAAGATTACTTCCCTTATGTTCTGTTTTCACATCAAGGACTATAAGAGTAGCTATAAATATTAAACATAGGCCTGAGGATAACCACACAGTTACTGTGTTCTTTTTGTTTGGCAGAAATAGCCCCTTGCATATTGGAAAATTCTAGCTCATACATCTTACAAAAGATACGAAATTTAAGGTTATATTTTATTATGAAGGGTGATATCCTAGAGGATCAAAAATATAGAGTGTCTGAGCAATCTTCCTGTGGCAATGGAGAGAACACACTCCCCAGGCACAAGCATTTACCAACAAGTCAGTGAGATTACCAACAGGCTGTACTGTAGAATGTATCTGCCACATTTTAATAGAGCTATGATGCCAACATAAGTTGAATTGTTGACCACACAATCAATTCAGCTTCCTTCCCTCTCTGTTCCCAATGTGTTTGGCACCTGAAAGGTATCAACCATTAAGTCTCATGCTTAGAATGTCTAGTGACTGTTTCTACTCTACTCTGACATGATTATTGATACAGGTTTCCATGTTCACATTAGTATAACAGAAAATTTTGTCATTCAGTAACCCCAAAAGGATGGAAGCACTGTACCAGGATCTAATAGCAAAAACAAAACAAAAACCAGAACATACTACATACACCTTCTTAAATTCACCCTCCCTTCCTTACCTCTCTATGAAGGTAGTCAATCACTTCATATTCTTATGCATAGCAAAGAAGGGCATTGAAAGAAAGTGCAATGGAAATCCACTGGCTTCCTCTGACTCCTTACTTCTTGAAAGTGGATAGATCGATTGTACTGACTGTCCTGGTTAGTTTTTTGTCAACATGACATGAGAGAGAGTTATCCCAGAGGAAGAATCTCAATTGAGAAAATGTTTCCATCACATTAGCCTGTCAGTAAATCTGTAGGGGCATTTTCTTGACTAATAATTGCTGTGAGAGGCCATACCCCACTGTGGTTGGTGCTGCCCCTGGGAAGGCAGTCCTGAGTTGTCGATAAAAGCAGGCTGAAAAAGTTTTGAGAAACAAACCAATATATACCATTCCTCCATGGCTCTGCTTCAGTTCCTGCCCTGAGTTTTTGCCCTGTCGTCTCTGGATAATGTATTCCTTCCAAGTTGCTTTTGGTCCTGTTGTCTATCACAGTAATAAAGACCCTAACTAATTTACTAGCTGATGTCATTTACTTTATAATAAAAAGACTTTCAAACTGCCTACAATCTGACATGACATGTATAATTTCAAGTCATAGAACCTCTAATGTCACAAGTATCAATGTTTATATTTTCCAGTCAAATGATTTTCTGATTTTGCCATATTGCAGAAAATTATAAACAGGAATTTGCTATAATTCTGATCTGCAACCCAGCAGTCATCATGCTTAGGCTGATGAGTGACAGGGAAGAACAATGGGGATAACTGAGTCTCAACGTGTAGCACACTGATAATCTGGTTTTCTGTAGAAAGAGTACATGGGAAATGTGCTCTGTTACTCACTGTTAGGAATGCTACTGCAAGTTTTCCACAGCAGTTCATCAAAAAGGCAATAGAAATGGCCTTTGATGTTACCTTTCAACATAAGCCATGCATAAAGTTAACAATATTATATTATTATTATATGAAATTATATGTATAGGTGTGGATTTGTGCAGAGGAATACAGTGCCTATGGGGGTTCTAAGAAGGCCTTTGATTTCCTCGAGTTGGAGTTACAGAAAGTTAGATACCACACCACCAAGATGCTAGAAATTGAACGTAGGTTCCAGCAATGAAATTCTGGTTCTCTTTAAGGGAAATATAAGCACTAAAGCAGTAAGTCAAATATCTAGGCCCTGGAATGTAAGTTGTAATTCTGAACACCTGATAAGTACAGTTAAAAATGCACAATTTTCCCAAAATGGAAGTGTAATATACTCCAGTCAGTAAACAGGTTTGAAAATAATTCTATAAAGTCTACAATGTGAATACATTAATACATAAAGTCTTTGAAGAAATATGATATTTGAACTAATGTTAGAGACAAGCAGATAAGAATTTTTAATTTTTACTAGCTAACAGCACAAACCCTAAAACTAGTGAATGTTCAGCATTGTTTTTTAGTTAGTCATAGAAAAAATCTACCATCAGATTTTTAAATTCATATATTAACTAATTTCCATAAATCCATTTATTCTCTACTAAGGACACTTAATTAAATTAATAGGGAAGACAGAGAATATAGCTCATTCACAGAAAGTGAAGGCCCAACACATTCAAAGGGAAAGAAAACAATGTGTGTATGTGTATTTATGTAGATATCGTGCATAAAACATAATTTAGTACTTTAAATTTTGCCATAAAAATTATGAGGTCTGTTTTTGTTTAAATCAATAATATAGTTTGACTTCCTATGAATCTTGAGCAAAGAATTCTAGCTAATTTACAAATAATTTCCTGCTGTTCCAGGGCACTGTGTGGGTTTTTCTCCTCCTGTGTCTTCACACACCCTAGGTAAATACTGACAGAGACACGCAGGAGAATTGCTGCTTCTGTGTTAGAAGCAAATTAATGTCTGTGCTATCTAGTAAAACCATTCATCATGGCTAATGTTTACTTGTTGAATAAGGAAAAACTTCCTCTATAACAGGCCGCTCTCTTGTGATGATAAGTGTGTAATTGTAGACATACCAAAACAGTGGTGAGCAGACTAATTTGCTATGAATAATTCATTTTATTTGTCTAGATCTCTTTAGGAAATGATCACTGTCTTTAGCAAACATTAGATTTAAAAAAGAAGCAGACTGACATTGTCTGAAATGTAAAATATTTGGGGTAACCTGTGACAACAACCTAATAAAAATAAAACAACACAGATTTGCTTTCATTGAAAATTTCTAAACACAAGAAAATATAATCATGTACCTTAATTGTTAAATTATAACCCAACCACCAAATTTTATATATACAGCATTTCAAGTTACTGTACTTCATCTCAGACAACATATTGAACCATGGCAAATGTTTGGGATTTATAGCTGCTTCCGCATGTCAAATTAAAGTGTAAAAATGTAATGTAATCATTTATATATACTCAAGAGGCATAATTTTTTGTGTATTCCCAGTGACAATACCATAGAATACCTAAATGTCTTTACCAAAATAAATTTCAAGAGGAAAAATACACCACAGAATTCATATCATTACTCACAGATTATTCAGAATTATTGCTGAGCAATATAGCCTCCAAGAAGCGCTCCCCAACCTGCTGAAGCACAGTTCCAAATGGAGAGAACAAAGTGAGATTTGGGTCTAAATTGACTTTGCCATAATCATTCCTTATTGTAGCATTCTCAAAAGGATCAATCCTTAATAGACACCAAAACTGTTCATGCATACCAAGGACATGATTCATGCTTCAATCTTCTCTCCCTTTATACCAATAGCTTTAAGGTGGACATAGTTCTCTCTTCTGTTTTCTCTACACTAATAAGAATGGTAGGACCTCCTTGTGCTTGACAGGTAAACCATCTCTGATCTCCCTCAAGGTGCTTTGATTTGCTCCAAGCTCAAGGAAAACCTGGTAGATGGGAAGCAGTCTTGGTTTTAACTGAGAGTCAAGTGGTGAAGTCTTTTTACTGATACTCCTAGCTGTGGACCTGATGATTGTTTTGGAAAAATACTCTTCATAGAACATGTGAATAGATTGGGACCGTGGCCAACTTAAACATTTGTGATGACGCCTTTGACAATATGCTACCAACTCAAATAATAATTCCAAAGTAGACTGGTAAACACTGCCCATTAAAAGGAGACTGAACCTCCAAATTTCTACATGCTATCCTCCTTTTATGCCAGGCCAAAAAAAAATCTGAAATGCAGAAGCAACACACACACACAGACACACACAAGTGGAGAGAGAGAGAGAGAGAGAGAGAGAGAGAGAGAGAGAGAGAGAGAGAGAGAGAGATTGATTCCACCATCCAGAATAGGCTGGATACAATAAATTGAAACCAAATATAAAGCAGATTAAAAGGCTGCAAGCTATTTTATTGAGAACAAAAATCATTTGTGCTTAAGAGGTGACAAAACGTACGTTTACAAACACAATAGCACACCGAGAACAGAACTAGATGCTTTTACTAGGAGAACTATTATCTCTCATAAAGAACCTAGAAACCACTGTAATGTAGACAGGGGTAATTAATTTATTAAAGTGTTTGCATTGAAAGGTTGATTGTAAGCAGAGAGGACGTGAGGGTAGGAGAAATATTTCTCACAGCAGAAGAGGAGGATGCAAAGTTGTTATCATGAGAAGGTGTGAAGGTAGAAGAGGCAGAGGGCAAAGCAAGTGGATTCAATGGGACCCTAAGAGGATTAGGCAGAAGAGACAAAGAGGTGATTTGACGGGAAGATTGAAGCAGGCTTTTCCGAGGCAGCCTCTAGCCAGCCTAACACTCAAAAGCATTCTTTGCACAGAGAAATTGACTTTTAAGAAATGTGTGGTATCTCTACCCTGATGATGGAGGAATTACCACAAGGATCATACAGCCCCACAAAGTGAATGATCGTCCTGCGGTGAGCACTGTGTGGAGGCCTTGGCTCACTTTATAACATTTAATCTTCTCAGAAAATCTATATATTCTGCAGTTCTCACAGATTTTCTAGAAGCAAAGAGCCATTGATCAGTCCCTAGTCTTCAAGCTGACTTTCATGACCCCTTTAGTAAAAAGCAGTCCAGAGAAAAGGGACTTTTAGAAATCCATTATTCTGACCTTTATAACAAAAAGAGATAGTCCTGGCTGACATGGATGGAGAATATTACTGGCAGGAGAGAGAAAAGGTCCTGATAGGATGCAAAGGGCATGGGGAATGTCACAGTATTTTGTTCCATGAACTGTGAGAGGAGACAGAGACTTTAGATTATGTACAGGGTGAGATGCAGCTGGAAATATCCTGGTCAGACACAACTGGGACTTGTGCACAGGGTCACATACACTTGGCGATGCATGTTTTGGTGGTGGAGAAAAAGTAGAAAGAACTTACTATTTGCAACTCTTGACAGATGCCTTAGGTATTAACTCATTTTCAGGCTTCACCAAAGCCTCAGAGAGTGCCCTTTTCTCCAGGGTAGATAGTAGCAGGACAAGTGAGCCAGGAGCTTCTCTGTATCTGCGTTCTAACAGTTTTGAGACAGCCCTAAAGCAACCAAGTGATCCACAGTGGCTGCACCTATGCATTATGAAAGCCATTATTGAGATGTCGATTCAGTCAGTGCCTTCTGTGCAAGTGACCTGAGTTCAACTTTTGAATACACCAGTTTCAAGAGATGGACATGGCTGCACACATGCTAAAGAAAGGGAGAGGAGGTGGAGACAGACACAGATTCCAAAGCCCACTGGCCATCAGTATAGTTAATCATTTAGCTCAGTGAAAGATTCTATCTCAAAGTAAGACAAATATTCATAGTACACATTTTATATTGATCTCTGGCCTTAACACACACACATATATCCATATATATGTAAATATGAACACAAAAGCAAACGTTCCCAGTGCACAAGTCCCAGTTGTATCTGACCCAGGATATTTCCAGGTGCATCTCACCCTGTACATAATCTAAAGTACACATATACTACACACATACCCAGAAAGGTGGGTGGGACTATGGATCAGCACATGGGATGGGGTTGAAAAAGTTTTACATGAGCTGCTGCAGATTTAAGACAAGACGCAAGTGACCTTGTCCAAGATTTCTGCAGTGGCTACCAAAGTATCATAGCCACAAGTTGATCAAAGTTAGACATTGTTAATTCACCTCAGAAGCCACCAGACAAGAAGGAGCTGAGAGGATCCCCCCGTGTAGTGTCTAGTAAAGCTACAGAGGACACTGAATTCATAAAAATATCTGATGTTTCTCTTCTGGAGTCAAAATTTGCAAGGGACGATGATGGAGAACAGGAAAGCAAAGGATATTTTAAGCTAAAGTAGCTTCGTAGGAAAAAAAAATTGATTTACATTCTCAGATGTGTCTAACCTTACTCAGTTGAAATAAAACAGGTGTCCCATATGCCCACCTATTCTGAGCAAGTTTCCCAGATCAGAAGAGCTCGAACACAAAGCGATAATACACCGTTAGTGTTTTAATAAGATTTGAAACTTGATTTTATTGTATGATGTTCCATTCATAATCATGCATTTACCTTCAAAGTGAAATACAATATTAAAATTATCAATTATTTAAAATTTTCATAGTCTTACCTAAAAGGCAATCTTACCCATTTCTTTGCATTTTTGAATGGTTAATACTTGAAAATAGACTTTGGTAATTTTTAAAATCAAGTTGAGTTCAATAATTGCAATGCACTGTGACTAAAGTCACACTAAAGTCACTGAGGCTAAATAGGAAGTACAAGATGGTGAGGCCACACCTTTAAAACAAAAAAAAATAACATGAAATATTTCTTATTAATTTCTCTTAATAATCTCAGTAAATTATATATTTCTAAATATTTAAGTCAAATTTTATTTTTCTATATTTTATAGATATTTTAGGTTTTAATGAGGGGCATGATTATATGTCAGTGTGTTTGCACATGCTTGTACAGTATCTTCAGAGGTCTTACAGGGTGTTGGTTGCCCTGTAGCTAGGTTTACAGACAACATTGATTTGACTTACATCATCCTTAGAATGGAACTCAAGCCCCATGAAGAACAGTATGTAAGCCCACGAGCCGTCTTATAGTCACTTACTTATTAAAATATGTTACTCAAATTAAGCAAAAAAGTTTGAGTCTTTTAGGAGCACTTCCCAGTGACCTCTGGCATCAATAGTTTCTTTGATTTTGTTTTTTATTTCACAGCATTGAGAACTTGCAATGATGAAGCATTATACTGAAGAGGTCACAGGGTATGATGCCCAAGGAATCAGGGGATTTCTGGGGATTGACTATACCTTCTTACAATTTCACACTCTTTTTAAATTTTTATTATTTTGTGTTTTACCTACATGTTTTCATGCATGTTTTAGCTGCATACATATCTGTGTGCTACATGCATACAATACCCTCAGAGGTCAGAATTGGACATCAGATACCCTAGAACCAATATTGGAGATGGTTGGGAGATGCCATATCAGTACTGGCAATCATACTAGGATCCACTAGAAGCAACCAGTGTTTTTAACCCCAGAGAGATATCTCCAGCCCTTTGTTTTGTTTAACGAGTTTTAAAAGTTGTCATAAATCAAGTAGACACAGACTGTCTCAGGGTTTCTTTTGTTCTAAAGAGACACTATGACCACTACAACTTTTATGAAGGAAAACATTAAATTGAGGCTAGTTTACAGTTTCAGAGCTTTTGTCCTTTATCATCATGGCAGGACATAGTGCCGTGCAGGCAGACAGTGCTGGAGAAGGAGCTGAAAGTTCTACATGTTGATACACAGGTAGTAAAAGGAGTCTGCATTCAACTGCTCAGACATGAGCATGTAAGACTTCAAAACCTGCCTCCACAGGGACTCACTTTCTTAAACAAGGCCACACCTATTCCACAAGGCCATACCTCATTAATAATGACACTCCCTGTGGGGATCATTTTCTGCTCCCTAGCCCCCATGAGCTTTTAACCATAACACAATACAAAAATACATTCAGTACAACTTTAAGTCTTCATATTCTTTAACAGTCTCAGACTCATTTAAAAGTCTAAAGTTGAATGTCTCTTCTGAGATTCAGGAAATCTCTTGCTTGCAATCCCTTGTAAAAGCAAAAGCAAAAATCAGATCACATACTTCTAATATATAATGGCACAGGATATACATTACCATTCCAAAACTTAGGGAAGAGAGCATAGCAAGAAAATACTGGACCAAAGCAAGACTGAAAACCAGCTGAGCAAACTCCAAATTTTGCATCTCCATCTGTGACGTCAAAAGGCTCTTCAGATTGCAACATATTTGACTCTCTTGGACTGGTTCCACTCCCTGTTCTCAAATCTCCTATGCAGGTATCTTACTCACTGGTACTTCTGACATTTTGGGGTTTCCATGGCAATTCAGGCTTTACCTTCACAGCTTCATACAATGGATTCTCTAATCCTCCATATGGGGACACCCTGCTTAGCCTCAGCAGTTTTCCTTACTCACAGAGGAAGATCCCATAACCCTATTCTTATATCTTTGACTCTAAAGTCGGACCACTTAGCCAAAGAAGCCAAGTTTTGCTAGGGCTCAAGCATGGCCTCCTCTTTCAATTACGTCTTCATTGTCTTCTGTTTTAAATAGCTTCATTCACTTCCTATACTTGCTTGTCCTGAATCATAATCTGTAGACTAACCTGGCCCCAAACAATGAGATCTGCATACCTATCACTCTGGAATGCTAGAACTAAAGCTGTGTATCACCACACTTGTACCTAAACTCTTCCTTTTTTCTTTTTCTCCTGTTGAAAGGACAGCTGGGTGAGGTCTTGCCCTGAGGTCTCTACTCCCTTTATTTCATTTCTTATTCTTTTTATCTTCTTGAATAGAGGACCTAGCTCCATTCCACTTCCTAGTGCCCCTTTCCTCCTCAAATTATACATTTCATATTTTTTCTTGCTCAGCTTGCTCCTTGTCATTATAGATATGCATAAGAGTGACCACTCACAACCATTAAACCAAGTCAAATACTTGGATGAACCAAGTCAAATACTTGGATGTTTTGGGATTTCATCTGCCAATGGAATTAATTCAAAACCCTACACTTTAATCTCAGGCAGACTTTTGGAACAAGGGTAAAAAGCAGCCCCATTCCTTATCGAAATGTCACAAGAATTTACTCTGGCCACATATTGACATTCTGCTCTTCTGAATCCTCTTGATCTAGGCCCCTACAGTTTAAATCGCCCTCAGTAGCACTATCTTCCATATTTCTACTAGTATGGTTCATTAAGCCCACTTAAAGCATTCAACTACTTTTCTAATCCAAACTCTATAAATCCACAGTCCTCCAAACAAAAGCACGGTGAGACGTATCATAGCAATACCCAAGTCCCTGGTACAAACTTAACTTGGTTTCTATTGCTGTGAAGAGGCACCATGACCATGGCAACTTTTATAAAGAAAAACATCTAACTGGGGCTAGAATACAGTTTCAGAAGTTAAGTACATTACCATCATGGTGGGACATGGTGGCATGCAGGCACACATGGTGCTGAAGAAGGAGCTGAGAGTTCTAAATCTTTTTTTTTTCATTTTTTTATTTTATTGAGAAAAGGAAAAAAAAGTTTCAGCCTCCTCCCAGCCTCCCACTTCCCTCCCCCTCCTCCCACCCTTCTTCCCCTCCCCCCCCTCCCCCCCCCTCCCTCTCCAGTCCAAAGAGCAGTCAGGGTTCCCTGCCCCGTGGAAAGTCCAAGGTCCGCCCCCCTCCGTCTATATTTAGGAAGGTGAACATCCAAACTGGCTAGGCTCCCACAAAGCCAGAACATGAAGTAGGATCACAACCCCGTGCCATTGTCCTTGGCTTCTCATCAGCCCTCATTGTCCGCCATGTTCAGAGAGTCCGGTTTTATCCCATGCTTTTTCAGTCATAGTCCAGCTGGCCTTGGTGAGCTCCCCATAGATCAGCCCCACTGTCTCACTGGGTGGGTACACCCCCTCGTGGTCCTGACTTCCTTGCTCATCTTCTCCCTTCTTCTGCTCCTCATTGGGACCTTGGGAGCTCAGACCAGTGCTCCAGTGTGGGCCTCTGTCTCTATCTCCATCCATCATCAGATGAAGGTTCTAAGGTGATATGCAAGATATTCGTCAGTATTGCTATAGGATAGGGTCGTTTCAGGTTCCCTATCCTCAGCTGCCCAAGGAACTAACTGGGGCCATCACCTTGGGCTCCTGGGAGCCGCCCTAGGTTCAAGTCTCTTGCCAACCCTAAGGTGGCTCCCTTAACTAAGAATTGTGCTTCTGTGCTCCCCTATCCAACCTTCCTTTATCCCAATCATCCTGTGAGTTCTAAATCTTGACTCACATACAGTAGAAGGAGTCTTTGTCCCACTGGCCAGACTTGAGCTTATAAGACCTAAAAGTCCACATCAACAGGACTCACTTTCTCCAACAAGGCCAAATCTAAACCATAAGACCACATCTCCAGATAATGCCAATCTTTATGGTGACATTTTCTTTCAAACTACTCCACAGATCAAGGGTTTATTGAGTTAAAAGTAGGCATACAGAATATCCACAAATACTTTTGTGAATTATTTAATAATATAATTCACAGTATTGTGACTTATTCTAGCTTGACTGGCCCTAGAGACACCATCTCAACATACATTCTTGATTCTATAATCATAAGAATCTTTTAGGAACCTATTTGCATATACCTTCATAATATCTTTTTTCAGTAAACAAGACTCAAGACTCAAATAAATGACACATTATTTGAATTATACCAACATAATTTTGTCTTATTCCTCCTCAAAAGCTTCAAGTCATTTCTATAATCCCTTTGCACATTCTGTTATAACATGAAAATTATCTCTCCTATAGATCCTAGTTTTCACTGTTTTAGCAAATATATTTCAAAGTGTTTCTGAATGGATTTTATTTCTTTGACATTTAAATAGAAAGATGACAAGAATAAGAAATTAAATATATTGGTGAAATCATAATGTTGACTGACTATTTAGTTTCATTTTCCCTCAAAGGAAAAGACTATTTAAATACAAGATAATTTAGAGCTGCTCTGGGATATTTTACATCTATACCTGTCTATACAATCTGAAAAGTAAAGCTTAGTTCGACATTATTCAGGCACAACTACCATCTTTTTATTGCTCTTCAGTTTTCAGCAAAACTTTTAAGATTTAACTATAAGAATAGATATACCTAGAGTTCCCTCTTCCATATAAGATCAAAAACATAACCCAAATACTACTCTTTTTTTTTTTTTTTTGGTTTTTTGAGACAGGGTTTCTCTGTGGCTTTGGAGCCTGTCCTGGAACTAGCTCTGTAGACCAGGCTGGTCTCGAACTCACAGAGATCCGCCTGCCTCTGCCTCCCAAGTGCTGGGATTAAAGGCGTGTGCCACCACCGCCCGGCTCCCGAATACTACTCTTACGTCTGTTTTTCTTCTCAAAATTACACAAGCAACAAATCCATAACAAAATAGCATGTTTGTAAATGTCCTTTATAATAATTGCTAATCAGTTCTTGGAATATGTTTGGCACTTGCAAAGTACTAAGATCTCTGTAGTGTTTTTGGTTGTGTATAACGAAACAGTTTCCTTTTCTGAAACAATAACCTAAGGTTATCCATTTTGTCAACCATATTTTGATAATTGAATTAGGAAACAATTAAAATGGGCCCTGTATTGGGTGACATTTTTTATTTACTTCTTCAATTAAAATGGGCCCTGTATTGGGTGACATTTTTTATTTACTTCTTCAATTAAAATCAGTAAATTTGAATATTATTTATATCTCGTTATAAATGCATATAATGCAAAATTCATGGTTATTCTCCATGTATTCTTTTTTTCTATGTTAAATAGAAAGTTGTTACAAACCCAGGTGAATGTGGGTATCATTCACTACATTTTCTGGACAGGGTCCTACCCACCAGGTGGTAGCTGAGACTTCCATTTCGTGTAAAGTTTGCACGTCAGTGCTGGTTAGGTTTTGTCAATTTGGTCACTTGGGAAAGTGAACTTCAATTGAAAAATTGCCTCCACCAAATTTGCCTAGGGGCATACTGTTGGATATTGCTTTAGCTAATGATTGACATGTGAGGGTCCAGCTCACTATAGGTGATGCCAATCATGTTCAGGAGGTCTTGGGCTCTATAAGTAAGCAGGATGAGCAAGCCATGCACAGCAAGACAGTAAACAAGATTTATCCATGGCCTCTCTTTCTATTCCTGCCTCTAGGTTCTTGCCTTGAGTTACCTCTATGACTTTGCTTGGTGATGGACTGTGACATGGCAGTGAAAACCAAATAAATATTTATTAATCAGTATGTGTGACATTAACAGAATATTAATTATTTTTAATTATTTTAAACTAATTAAAATATAATTATTTATTCCTTGCAATGTTTACCCTGTTCCCGTGTAGTATAAAGGCCACTTAGCTCCCAGCCACTTAGCTCTGAAATAATCACAAAGAAACTGTATTATTTAAATAATTGTTTGGCCCATTAGCTCTAGCTTCTTATTGGCTAACTCTTAACATATTAATTTCACCCACCTCCATTAATCTGTGTATCGCCACATGTCTGTGGTTTACTGTCTAAAGTTCTGGCGTCAGTCTCTGGCAGCTACATGACTTCTTTCTCCCCACCTTCCTTCTCCCAGCATTCTTTCCATTTTTCTCCACCTACCTAAGTTCTGCCCTGATACATGTCCAAAACACTTTCTTTATTTATTAGTAGTAATCATAGTATACAGAGGGAAATCCCACATCATTCCCTCTCAAATTCATGGTGTCTTTCTCTTTAATTGTTATTATTACATGCATGTATATTATATATACAATTTTTGGGAGCATTAAGTTTTGCTTATAGGTACATGTTTCTTTGACAGATCACTTGATATTGGATAACACATTAATTTTGCCTGGAAAAATGTCACAGACTTCACATCAAAATGAAAAGTTATAAACAGCTAATGCTTTAGCGATTAATTCTTTCTTTATTGTATGTGCTCCAGTGAAACTTTATTTACAAGCTCACTTATATTTTTTCATGCAAAGCCAGTTCTGAGCACATTTGACCTACACAATATAGCTTGCCAACTCTGCTCTGGATCGTAGTGTGCCTGATATTATACAATATCAAAGAAAAATATATAATTAGGCCACAAGCTTTTCATAGTGAAATCGTCTAAAAAGATTTAAAAAAATAAAGGTAAATCCAATGGAAAGTGATTATTTTTTACTTTTGTGGAAATAAGGCACCGAACTTTTGTAGAAGAGCTAGAAATTCTGACTAGAGTGAAGCAGGGATCCTAAATGTAACAAGATGTTTTCTAAGGTTTCCTCCTATGTGATCTTTCTTCAGGGCAGATTTTGCATGTATTTAGGTTAAATAATGTTTGATAATTTTTTTATTCATTATTTATGGATTTTACATAGTGAATTCTAATCTCACTTATCTCCCTGTCCCTGGGAATCTGTCCTCTGCCCTTGCAATCTCCACTACAAAACAAAACAAATTTAAAAGAAAAACAAAAACAAAAAAAAAGAAACAGAAGAAAAATGAAAACAAAAAAACAAGCAAAAGAATCTTGTCATAAGCCGGGCGGTGGTGGCACACGCCTTTAATCCCAGCACTCGGGAGGCAGAGTGCTCTGTTAGTTCGAGGCCAGCCTGGTCTACAAGAGCTGGTTCCAGGACAGGAACCAAAAAGCTACAGAGAAACCCTGTCTCGAAAAAAAAAAAAAAAAAAAAAAAAAAAAAAAAAGAATCTTGTCATAGAAACTGTGCTGTTGAGACATACAATTTACTCTTTAGTCTGTCCATCTTTACTTGCAAAAGTTCACTATGAGTCACTGGTCTGGCTGGAGGCCTCTGGTTTCTGCTATACCATGGATAATGGGTCCTCACCAGGATTCCACTTGGATAGTCTGTTGTTGTCCTGTCATGGAGTTCCTGCTCTTTTGGATCTGTAGCTTTGTGCCCTTCTCATGCTCCAAAAGTTCATACTGGGATGGACCAACTTATAACCCTGATCCTGGGCCTGTATGGTACCTGGATTGGTCAGCTAGCTAGCTTTCCTTCATCATCACTACCCTGTGAGCTCTCGCCAATACTGCCTCTGATAGCTCACCGGATGCAGCATGCCACTCACCCAATGCAGCATGCAGCAAGGAGCTGGTTCAGTTCTCCTGTCGCCTTGGGCCCTCAGATCCCTATTTCCCTCATTCCTATCACCAGGACCAGCTCTACTGTTTGCACAGGCAAAGTGCACTCTCCAGATTGCTGTAGGGGGCAGATGAAGAATGTGGTGGTGAATTCCCCTGCTCTCCCACCCTCAGAACTCTGGCAACAGGCTCAGCTCTAGTATGCTGCCCAGGCAGGGAGCAGGGCCTACTCTCCTATGTGCTGTAGTTGTGGCATGGCAGGGCTAGGTCCTTTATTCTTGTAAACTCAGGGCCAGCTCTCTCACCTGCCCCCCCCAGGTAGCAAGGGGCAGAAAGGAGAGGTCATCTGTCCCTCACCTATGCCAGCACATGGCAGACAAGGGGGGAATTGGTCAGAAGTTCTTTCCATGCTCTCAGGGTTGGCTTATGTTGTCCCCAACAACAGGGTCAGACCTAGTGTGCTTCTCAGGTGAGGCCTATGGTGACCATTTTTCCCAAGTGCTGGGGATAACTTTGCATTCAGGGGTGGGGCCATCTTACCTGCTGCAATACCCAGCAACGGGCAAAATCATCCATCCCAGGGCCTGTGAAGGGCAGGGCTGACTTAGTCCAGCATTGTTACATTGATTTCCCATGCTAACACCAGCCATGGACATTACCACAGATTCCAGTTGCAGGAGGGCCATGGACCCAAATCTGGCCCTCTCAGATCAGTATGGTCTCAGCAGCAGCCTGGATACCTGGGCATAAATAAGGCCACAGGTTGCAAGACCTCAGGCGTCTGCAGAGCCCATGGTGGCATCTGGAGTCAAAAATATCACCCCAGACCCTGGCCTCCATAGGGCCACAGACTCAGACATGGCCCTAGGTAGTAGTAGCCTGTGCCAAGATGTCTTCATGGCTCTAGGCAGCAGTATTGGCTACCCAGATCAGCATGGCCCTGGGCATAGCATAGTTGTTGGACACTGACGTGGTCTAGACCTCCAAATTCCTCATTGCCCTTTGTGACAACAGGAGGCCTGGACATCACCTCAGACTCTGGCTACAGTAGGACCAAAGACCCAGTCTTGGCCCTCTGAATCATCCCTGGCCTGGACTGCATCATGGCCCAAGGTCAGATAAGAATGTTTGTGATGGGAGTATGGTACTCGTATGCCCTCATGGCTATAGATTGTGGACTAGACCCCAGGCATCCATGTAGTCTTTGGTGGCAACTGAGTCCCCAGATATCAATATGGCCACTGGCTATGGTAGGATCACAAACCCAGTCATGGTCCTAGGCAACAGTCAGGGACCAAATTTCACCATAGTCCCAGGTGGCAATATAGATCATCCTGACCGGCAGGGCCTCCACAGCAGCACAGCCCTCAGATATCAGCATGGTCCTAGGTAACATCCTAGAACCAGCATTGGCAAGGTCTTTGATGCTCTCACAGACATCAACAGATACTGAATGCAGCAGAGCCACAGACCCAGACATGGCTCTCAGCTACAGCCATGGTACGGATGATACCATGACCCCAGATGACAGCACTGGGCATCCAAATCTCTCTGGCACTGGCAGTAATAGCAGCCCTTGGACACCAATATGCTCATGCAGTATCACTCAGACTGTGGGCATCCACGTGGACCCTGGTAGCAACATGGGCCAGGGACTTCAACACAGATCCTGACTGCATCAGGCCCATGGCCTCAGTCATAGTTCTTAGCAGCAACCCAGGCAAGGTTGTTACCATGGCCCTCTGGGGCCATTCACATTACCCAGTTTGGCATGCCTCCCCACAACATCTCGGTCCTCTGATACTAATGCATGGCCTCTAGTGATGACATGAGTGACAGGTTTCAATCAACTCAGGTACTTTTGGCTGCTCCGTAGATCAATACCTGGCTAATGGTCATAGCTTAGGCCCAGACAAGGAGATAAATTCTCAAGGAATTATAAAAATTGAATGCATGTTTAGACTTTAATAGTTTATGTTAAAATCATCTCATAATCTCTATGAGGCATTAACTTCTGGTACCTAGTCTGACTATAATAAGGGCTACAAGTGTTTCATGAGGTGCACATTGTCTGAATTTCTCAATTTATTTCAAGCTTGCTCTAAATCTCACAAATTCAGATGCTGAAATTGCCCCCCCTACCCCGAGAGAACATTGAGTTTACTGAGTTTTTTAACGCTGGAACTAAACTGCATTAAAAGTCTATTAAATTATACTAGAATGAAGATGTGGTTTCTAGTAGGCCTTATTTTTATTTTACTTGAAATGACATTTGAGGGGGTGTTATAGACTGGAGGCATTGGAACCTTGAAATGACATTTGAGGGGGTGTTATAGACTGGAGGCATTGGAACCTTGAAGCCATCCTACCTATCCTACTCCAATGCATATTTAGTTAGTATGAATAATGATGGGCATCGTTGTTGCATTTGCATACCTATCATTTATTATTCTTTGCTGGCATTTATCAACTCTCACCCACGCTTGTCTCTTGTCTATCTAACTTAAGGAAGAAAAGTGTATTTTGGTTCACAATTCATGGGCTCAGCTCATCCTGGAAGTGAAGTCACCATGGCACACACACACACAAAAATGCACACTCATGTACACAGTTACACACACATACACTAACACATGCATTCACACAATATGGACACATTCAATTACACATTTCCATACTTGAACATGCATGTGAACACATGCAATTAAACTAGAAATGTAGTCTTTAAACAATATCCTGGTGTAGGAGGTCCTTCTGTTTATATGTTGCTTTCATTGGTTGAATAAAGAAACTGTCTGGGCCTTTTGATAGAGCAGAATTTAGGTGAAATAGACAGAACTGAATGCTGGGAAGAAGGGCAGAGTGGCAGACACCATGGTTCTCCTGCCTGAGACGTAGGCTGGCTGGTAACCCACAGTCACGTGGCAATACACATTAATGGAGATGGGTTAAACTAATATGTAAGAGTTAGCCAATAAGAGGTTAGAGCTAATTGGGCCAGGCAGTGTTTAAATAAATACAGTTTCTGTGTGATTATTTTGGGTGTAAGTTAGCCGGACAGCCAGGACAAAGGACCCCCTCCTCATACAACAATATCCCCCTTTTATTATCTGTTTGCTTCTCAGTTGGCCTTTCTAGTTTAGAAAGGACATGTCCTGCTAAGCTTTCTTTTAAAATAATAGTAGATACAATCACATATATCCGACCCTCTGTTAAATCACTTCATAGTGGTGTTAGTTGTTTCCAATCATTGCTTTTAAACATTTTGGTGAATGTCTACTTGTGGTACTAACTTAACAGAATGTTCCCAGTCTAAACTGTAACAGCAAGGGCAGAAATCTAAATACTCCCTATTAATTCCTCTCTGTATATTATCAGCATGCATTTTGATGTTATGCATAAAAGTTAATACTTAAATGTGAAATTAGGTGTTAAAAATTTCATGTCTGATAAAAAAATACCTACAAAAAAGCTTGCTAAAAAACAAGTATCACTGAAATATCCCAGATCAATTTTATTGTACTCTTGGTCCTTTCAACATTTAAATGTCTTTTGATTGACTGCCTCATATTTACCGAACATTTCAAATATTTATAATACTTTGTCATTCTATCTCTGACAGGTCCACTTAAGCTTTTTTCTCTTTATCCTCATTTGCTTTTATATGTTTTGTTTTCCTCTGTAAAGCTATTCAGTTGGCATGAGCCAGTAAAACTGTCAGAAAGTAGCAGAAATAAAAATTATAACCTTTTCTCTCTCCAAAGCAGCCTTCCTATTTTTATCACACACTTCAGTAGTTCAAGCCCTTTAATTCCCAGTTAAGTTGAATGCAGTAGTCATCAATATGTTTGTAAAACCATAATTTAAACCAAATTTAAACTAATCATTTATTTCTTTTTTCCATATGGTTCAAGTTTAAAATAGAAAAGACAAAGAAGGCACAAAGGGGAAACTGCATGCTGATGGGCAGGGGGATGCTCTGAGCTCTTTCCCCCATCATTATAACGATCTGTTCTTGGTTTCCATTAATCAGTATTGTCAGCAGCATGCTGCGTACGGGGGGGGGGCGGGGGCTAAGTTGTTCTTGTTTACCATGTGATTGTCAACAATCTGCAACATCCTAGAATTCACCTTTCAATAGAATAAGCTTCAATAATTACACCATTAGCTCACATCAGAAAAAGGAGCAGGATCAACTCAACAAACAGAGCAAGCAACACAGATACAAAGCTTCCATTTGTGAAAGGCTGTTCTCTCTCCTCATTGTAAATAGACATTGTAGAAATTATTGATCTAAGAGCTGATGTTCAGACACAGGTTTGCAAACATTCTTAACAGTTATTTCATTAAGGTGCCTTATGCAAAATTAGCCTAGAAAACCTAAGTTGTGAAGAATGATCTTCAGCCAACTGTCCATGACAAGTTCCCCAGAGATTGTCTCTTATGGGAGTGGAAGCCCAGACTTGTATTTGCTTTCTCACTGAATGCTGGCCTCTTGAGAAACAGGCATGATCTTTTCCATGACTGCTTTCTTCAGTTCAGCTCCTGAGTCTTATAAATGCATATTCTGCATTGGAGATACTTTCCTGAGGTGGTAAAACATGCTTGTCTTTACTAAAGGTAAGACCGAGTGGTGAATCTACATTGACTCAAAGATCAAGTTATCCACTTGTCAAATAAATCCAGTTACTTTTAGAATTTGGACATAGAAATTCACATATAGATGCCTTATAATGTATTTTCTGTTCAAAGATGCAGTGATTAGAAAATAAATTTTAACTCAAAAAAATCAGTAGCCCTTCTGTACACAGATGATAAATGGGCTGAGAAAGAAATCAGAGAAACATCACCATTCACAATAGTCACAAATAGCATATAATACCTCAGAGTAACTCTAACCAAACAAGTGGAAGACTTTTATGACAAGAACTTTATATCTTTGAAGAAAGAAATTAATGAAGACACCAGAAAATAGAAAGATCTCTGAAGGCGAATTTAATTAATCCAGGCCAGTGGGTACAAGAAGACAATTTTAATATAAAAGCACACTCACACACCCGGAGTTCAGCGATCCACAGTAAACCGGAAACAGGAAGGGCTCCAGTCCGCGCGTCCAAATTAATTAGTAAAAACATTCGCCCGAGGCTGTCCCGCCCCAAAAGGCGGGGTCTCTCTACAGATCTCCCATGCTCTTAGATAGATAGAATTAACATAGTAAACATGGCACTCTGACCAAAAGCATACTACGGATTCAATGTAATGCCCAGCAAAATTCTTCCAAGATCTCAAAAGAACAATGCATACAAAAAGGCAAAACTCCCCAGGATAGCCAAAACAATAAATGAATTTCTGGAGACATCATATTCCCTGACTTCAAACTCTACTACAGAGCTACAGCACTGAAAACAGTCTGGTATTGTCACAAAAACAGACAGGAAGACCAATGGAACTGAATAGAAGACCCAGATATTAATCCACACACTTTCAAACACCTGATTTTGACAAAGCAGCAAAAAATATCAAATGGAAAAAAGAAAGCATATTTAACAAATGGTGCTGGCATAACTGGATATCAACACGTAGAATAATCAAAATAGATCCATATCTATCACCATGCACAAAACTCAAGTCTAAATGTTCCAAAGACCTCAACATAAAGCCAGCCACACTTAACCTCACAGAAGAAAAAGTGTGAAGTACACTTGAATACATTGTCACAGGAGAGTACTTCTTAAATATAACCCTAGTAGCACAGACACTGAGAGAAACACTTAATAAATGGGACCTCCTGAAACTGCAAAGCTTCTGTAAAACAAAGGACATGGTCAACAAGACAAAACAATAACCTACAGAATGGGAAAAAATCTTCACCAACCACACATCAGACAGAGGTCTGATCTCCAAAATATACAAAGAATTCAAGAAATTTGTCATCCAAAGAACAAAGAATACAATAAAAAATGGAGTACAAGCATAAACAGAGAACTCTCAAAAGAATAATCTAAAATGGCTGAAAGACACTTAAGGAAATGTTCAACATCTTTAATCATCAGAGAAATGCAAATCAAAACAGTTCTGAGATTACAATTTACAACTGTAAGAATGGCCAAGATCAAAAACACTGATGATTACTTTTGCTGGAGAGATTGTGAGATAAAAGGAACACTCCTGTGTTGCTGGTGAGAATGCAAACTGGTACAGCTCCTTTGGATATCAGTGTGGTGATTTCTCAGAAAATCAGAAAACAACCTTCCTGAAGACCCAACAATACCATTTTTGGGTATATATCCAAAGGATGTTCAACCTTGCTACAAGAACATATGCTCAACTATGTTTATAGCAGCATTGTGGGTCATAGCCAGAACCTGAAGACAACCTAAATGCCTCTCATCCGAAGAATAGATAATGAAAACGTGGTACATTTATAAAATGGAATGCTACACAGCAGAAAAAAATGACATCTTGAATTTTGCAGGAAAATGGATGGAGCTAGAAAATATCATTTTGAGTGAGGTAACCCAGACCCAGGAAGACAATTATTATATGTACTCACTCATAAGCTGTTTTTAAACATAAAGCAAAGAAAACCAGCTTACAAATCATAATCCCAGAGAACCTATACAACAATGAAGACTCTAAGAAGAGACATATATTGATAGAATCTACATGGTAAGTAGAAAAAGACAAGATCTCCTGAGTAAATTGAGAGCATGGGGACCTTGGGAGAGGGTTGAAGGGGAGGGGAGAGGCAGGGAGGGGAGCAGAGAAAAATGTAGAGCTCAATAAAAATCAATAATAAAAAAGAATGAGAGAATGAATTCACAATTAAGAAAAAGAAAATAAATCTTTTATGAGTAAGACTCATCTTCAGAATAATAAAACATAAGGCTAGGTGAAGGAGACTGGAGTGGCAAGGGATGTGGAGGCTTTGCCTAAACTCCTCACTGCTGCATGTCAGCAGCGAACACAGCCTTATCTCATATGCAAATGAGTATGACTAAGTACAATAAAACTTTATTTGCAGAAGTAACAGTTAAGTCACAGACTGTTTCATGACTCTTGAACTAGTTCTTTTTTTTAAAGATTTATTTTTTTATATTTATTTATTTATTATGCATACCATATTCTGTCTCTGTGTATTCCTGCAGGCCAGAAGAGGGCATCAGACCTCATTACAGATGGTTGTGAGCCACCATGTGGTTGCTGGGAATTGAACTCAAGACCTTTGGAAGAGCAGGCAATGCTCTTAACCACTGAGCCATCTCTCCAGTTCTTTAAACCATCCTTGCTATCAAAAAGTAGTATACTTTTTAAAAACATTTGTTTCGAGAACTGACACATGTTAGATACAATTATATATGTAAAATATTATATGTGCATTTTTATATTTAGCTAAGAAAAGAGTGATGGAGAAAAATTGGTTAGTTTAGTATTTTCCTTCTTTGACTTAAAAACAAAAAATATTTGACATTTGGTTTATTAATATATAGGTACATTTACACAATGGAATACTACACAGCAGAAAAAATAACATCTTAAGTTTTGCAGGAAAATGGATGGAGCTAGAAAAAAAATCATTTTGAGTGTGGTCACCCAGATCCAGAAAGACAATTATGACATGTACTCACTCATAAGTGACTGCTCTTAGGACTGGAGAGGGAGCGAGAGTGGGGAGAGTGAGAGGGAAATCGGAGGAGGGGAAGAGGTGGAAATTTTTAATAAATAAAAAAGGTAGAAGCAGTAAAGAAGACATCCAACATGATCACTTAATTAAAGGATTCTAAAAACTAAAAAAAAAAAAAGACCTATTGCTACATATATAACACAATGTATAAGCACAGATAACTGGTATATGTATGAGTAAAGTTGTACTTTTCAGATTTATCTTTGTAATTACATCTAGAATAGCCTGATGTGGGGTGTCCCTCAGTGTGCTGTGAATATGTTTTATTACCGTTGGTTAATAAAGAAGCTCATTTGGCCAAAACTCAAGCAAATTAGTGCCCAAGAAGAGAGATGCCAGAAGCAGCCTAAGGAGAAAGATGACAGAACAGAGTTAATGCCGTGGCCATGTAACAACATACTGATCAGTAGAAATTGGTTAATTTATAAGAGAGAGCTAGCCAGTAATAGTCTGAGCCGTCAGTCAAACAATTATGTTAATATTAGCCTCTGAGTGATTATTTCAAAAGTGACTTGAGGACCACTGGGAGGGAAAGAAACTGGTCCAACAGACTGGAGAGAAGAAAAGATACTTCCAGCTACAACAACCCCTCCTCAAATTTATTTTAAAATGAAGTGTATTGAATTATGTACGGTGGCATATTTCTTTAGTCTTAGTTATCTAAGGCTGGTGCCAAATGATCTTGAATTTGAGACTTTCGTCGGCACTTGATGAAAGTCTGTCTCATGAGAAAATATTGAGCAATTTTAAGGTATCAGACACTGTGTTGGGTGACTCAAATCAATAATAGTGTCTACAATAGGCAAAGGTTCACCTTCAGAGATCATTACTTCACAGGCTCCCAGAATAAGGGTAAAGTCTACTGTGAAGCATGGTATTGTGACAAAGAACCTCACCTGGGCATTACAGGAATGAATACTAAAACAAGTCTGGCTGGAGAATGATAATGCTTGTCTGTCATCCCAGCTTTTGGGTATGTATGTGTCATCTCAGCAATGAGGAGACCAAGGATGAGAGATCATGATTCATGTCTAGCTTAGGGAAAATAGGAATTACCAGGCTTGCCTACATTATATACTGAGCATCTGTCTGAAATAAAAACTATAAATCTGATATCATCAGTCTTATATAGAGGAAAAAAGAGAGAGGTCCCAGTAATGAAGGGATAATAAAAATGCTGTTTAAAAATCTAATATTTAGTTCATACTTGGAGAAAGAATAGTAGGGCAAAGGAAGCTGGCAATAGAGAAGAGATGACTGATGGAACTTTCTGCTTTCTTTTAAAATCTTTGTTCTTTTTACATACTAACCACAGCTTGCCCCCTCATCCTACACCCTCACATTTCCCCCCAAAATCATTCCCCATCTACTCCTCAGAGAGCATAAGGCCTCCCATGGAGCATCAACACATTAAGTTGAGGCAAGACCAAGCCCCTCCTCACTGCATCAAGGCTGAGCAAGGCCTCCCACCACAGGGAATGGGCTTCAAAAAGCCACCTCATTCACCAGGTATAGATTCTACAGGACCCCTTGTAGAGACCAGGATATCCAACTGTCCCCACATGCACAGACCCTGGTTTGGTCCCATGGAGGCTCCTTTGAGCTTCCATGAACTCTAGTCAGCTGTCCTTGTGGATTTCCCCATAATGATCTTGACCTTCCTAGCTCATAAAATCCCTCTTGTCTCTCTGACTGGACTCAAGCTGGCACTTGCCTATGGATCTCCACATCAGCTTGTCGTGGCCTTTCATTTGTATTTTAACAAACAGAGTTTATCTGAAGATCAGAAAAGTAAAACTGCCAAACTGGCCAGCCTTACAGATCAGGCAGCAATGACACACACCTTTAATCCCAGGAGCCACACTAGCTTGCCATAGAAACCAGGCAGTAGTGGTACATTCCCTTAATTCCCGAACTAGAGAGGAACATAGAATGGAGGCTACAGCTCTCATTCTGTCTCATTCAGTCTCATTCTGAGGTTTCCTGGAGGCAGGATCACAATTTCACTCTAAGTTTGAGGTAAGATCCAGTGACTGGCTTCTTTGCTTTTCTGACCTTCAGATTGAACCCCAATTTCTGTCCCTGAATTTTTATTAATCATGTTTCAACCTAAATCAACCTGGTAGTTGCCTGTGGATCTCTACTTCTCCTTTCATCAGTTGCTGGACTATAGGTTCTATGAAGTCATAGTAGTCAGCAATATGATTATAGGAGAAGGCCAGTTCTGGAACCCTCTCCATGACTGCTAAATGTATTAACTGGTGTCATACTTGTGGACTCCTGGGAATTTCCATATGAATGTTTTCCCTAACTCCATCATAGTTCTCTCTGTCAAGATATCTCTTTTATTGTTCTCGAACTCTCTCCCTCCCCCAACTTGACCATTTTGTACTTTAATGATATCATCCCCTATCTCTTTCCATCTACTTCTGCCCCCTATACCCAGTTTGTCCAGGAGATCTCATCTCTTTACCCTTCCCAGGGCAATTCTTTTGTCCTTCTTAGGGTCCTCTTTGTTACCTAGATTTTATGGAGCTGAGTATTAGTCTGGTCATCCTTTCTTTTACATCTACTGTCTACTAATGAGTGAGTACATACCATGTTTGTTTTTCTGTGTCTGGGTTACCTCACTCAGGATGAATTTTTCTAGATCCATGCAAATATAACTTTCTAGAAATATAAATAAGTTTATATATTCATATTGTAGCATGTGAATGAGAAATTATAAGCAAAAATGACTCTGGGGATTTTACCATAAGCAGAATGACTTTGAAAACCAAGTGAAGACAATGGGGCATGTCCTCAAAGTGACTGGAGATAAATTCCAGAGTTGTTAAGCAAAAAACTGTATGATTTTAAAGATTTATTTTTAGTATTATTGATTTATAGGTGTGTTCATATTTGTGTTTATCACAAATGTATGCATTGTATTGTGAATGTGTGAGTGTGTGTGTGTGTGTGTGTGTGTGTGTGTGTGTGTATGTGTTCACAGAGGACAGAGGAGGCCATCAGAACCCAGGATCTCCAATTAGAGTGACTGTGATCCCCTCAGTGTCAAAAATCAAAATTTATCTGTGGAAGAAAACTGCATACTCATAACCTCATAACCACTGAGACATATCTTTATCCTGATCAACAGAAAATCCTTTAAAATCTTAATCTGAAATTAGGATTTGTTTTTTTTTTTGTTTTTTGTTTTTTTTTTTGTTTTTTGTTTTTTTTATTAAGAAAGAAAAAAAAATTTCCGCCTCCTCCCAGCCTCCCACTCCTCCCACTT
>NW_004949098.1:4837342-4848087 GCF_000317375.1 Microtus ochrogaster
CAGGGTTGGGGAGGGGTGCTGGGGGGCTGGGTCGTGCAAAAGAAAGACAGCCCTGCAGCAGGAGCTGGGGAGGGGGGTTTGTGCTCTCTTCCGGGACACTCCACCCCTGGATAGCACACACTCACCCGTCCAGATGGGATTCCTCAGCCTGAATTTAGGATTTGTAAGTGAAGTCTGGTGGACTGGTTGGATGCTTTTGTTAGAAGATGTATGTACTATACGATTGCCTGGTCTTTCTTAATTTACACCTCTGTTTCCACACAGCATTTATAATGACCAACACATAGAGAACCTCAGTAATACCACAATGTGCAAGGATTCAGCAGATGAGAAAACAGAATATTATAATCCCACCTCATCTATAATATCCAAAGGCTTACACCAAAAAAAAAAAATAGAGTAAGAAGGAAAAGTAACATCTATGTTAACTATACTATGCTTTTCTCCTCAGCCCTTCATTAGTCATTAGGAAATCAAAGCTAGAGACTGTTGGTAAGTCTGTGTGTCAATAAATGGTATAAATATTTGTGAGCTAATTTGTGATGTATTTCTTCATTTCTGGTAAAAACAAAATACATATGCATGTGCCAACTGTAAATTGTTTATTGATGAGTCCCAATGTGTATCAACTTTTCTTCTGTTTGCATTCATAACAGGCATTGCATAATGTAGAGAAAAATTGTTCCCTATTCTACAAGATTGCATAAGGATGGATATTCAATTTGGACAGAGGTGAAAAATTATTACATAACCATAATATGAGAAATATCATGAATATTATACTGAAAATGGATATATAAAATTCTGTGTGCAAGTTTACAATGACTTCTTAGGTATCATTTTAAAGCTTGGAGACATATTTTTCCTTAAATTACTGACATTTAAAAGACACACTAACTTTCTTCTCACCTGTATCATATTTCCTTCACAAGAAAGCAACAATAAGACAGCAAAATAAAAGTTTAAACTTTTTTGGTAATCTGCTGAAATTATTTTGAAGACATAAATAGGGTACACAAATCATTTTATTTTCTCTTAAATTTGTATATTTAGTAAAGTATTGAAAGTGTTAAAGTATATAAAAGCATCAATTAAATTGTATTTAAAATTTACTTTAATTGAATATAAACTCACTTCTCATGAATGAGTAAATAATTAGTATTAATTTCTCCTACTTTTTAAAATAATATTCAGGTGAACAAAATAGATATCAGCCATAGAACCAGAAAGTAAAATATTAACTGGTATAAATTCATAAAGAAATAAAAATGTTTTTTCCTTATAAGTGGAGGTTAGCATTTAATGTTTACATACATATACATATATAGACAAGTACACCTGTCGGTTAAGTCTATAAATCTATTAAAGAGACCAGTACAGGGTAACAATGGTGGCAGCAGAAAAAAAATGAAAATGGACAAAATGAAATGAAAAAGGATAAGAGACAAGGGATAGTCAACAAACGAGTAGCAGGGGGGCATGGGAAATAAGATAAAGAATACTGAAAACATACACTTTACTCCAATTTGTTTTATTGAAATAGAATAAACGATATGCTAGTTAAAAACATTCAAAAATTTAATTAGGTATATACATGGAGGAATAGACCATGAAAGACTCATATTTCCCAAATTTCTTATAAAAATTGGTTCTCATAAAATGACAACCAGTTTTCACACTGACAACCACAAAAATCTTGAAATTTGAATGTCATTCCAACTCAATTAACTATTGCTATTGAAATCTAGATTTGTATGGTATTTAAGTCATTATCAAGAATAACTTGGGAAAGTAAAACATATTAGAGGGAAGTTGAGGATAACTGTCAGAATATTAAGAAAAAGGTGAGTAAGTGGATTGTGCAATTCTTATATTAATTCTACCAAACTCTGATAAGTATCAAACTACTGTTGATATAGGATTGACAAAATTAAAGTGTTGTTCTTCATTCCAAATTCCTAGTCTGATTCTATTCTCCTCATAGTAACTTCTGTTGTCATTCATCTATCTTACAATATCAGAGAGATACCTCTAAATATAACAGAAGACTAAAAGCACTACCTGTGATAGCTTAATCTTCATTCCCAACTAGACTGGACATGGAATTCCCAGGGGGATATCCATCTGGGCATGTCTCTGAGTGTCTTTTCAGACAGGTTTAACAACTGATGTAGATGGCATCATGCCTGGGAAACCACACTGAGTAACAGGGGAAGGGTAACAGTGAGTTCGTCTCCAGCATTCACCTTTTTCTTCTTCTCAGCTGAGGGTGCCACATAACCAGCTGATGTGGGAGTGATTTTTTTTATCTGTTTCTTTCATTGGTTAACTAATAAAGAAACTGCTTGGCTCTCTGATAGGGTAGAATTTAGATAAGCAGAGTAAACAAAACAAAATGCTGGGAGAAAGAAGCTGAGTCAGTGAGTCATCATGATTCTCCCACTCCAGACAGATGCAGGTTAAGATCTTCCCTGATAAGTCACCTCGTGGGCTACACACAAAATATTAAAAATGGGTTAGATCAATATGTAAGAGCTATCCAATAAGAGGCTAGAACTAATGGGCCAGGCAATGTTTAAAAGAATACAGTTTCCATGTAATTATTTTGGGTAAAGCTAGCCTGGTGGCAGAAAGCGGCTCGCTGCCCTTATCTCAACAACCAGCCACCAGGGTGTCTCCTCCATAATGGTAAGAAAAAGCCAACTTTTTTTCTTCAGTTGCTTTTTATTAGATATTTTACCACATGAAAGAGAAAATACACAGGGAAAATTATAAAAAGAAATCTACTTATGACTGACTTCTCACAGTGGAGTTTAGATCCCAATCAGCTTTGGACAGTGTGTTTGGAGGATGATTCTTTTACACTAACTAAATTCAATATTACATGTCTTAGAATCAGTGCCACATGATTCAATACATAGTATTTAATATATAATTCAAATAATTTTCTTGACTGCATGATGGCTCTTTTGGTAAAGGCCCTTGCCTCCAAGACTGATGACCAGAGTGTCATCCCCAGGTCTCATTGCCCTTACTTTAAAAGCTACACAATTTACTTCTGACATGTCCATGGCTTTATTGCCATATGGACTCAAGGTCAGTGCTGTTTTCAGATTTTAATGTCCAAATAATATTTTTCTCACTAGTTTTCTCAGTTCCTAATGACTTTCAGAACCATATCAGAAATTAACATGCTTTATTCACTCACAAAAGCAATTTATTCCTGTAACTGGTAGAAAAGTTTTTACAAGCTCTGTGTGAATTTCAAAGAATCAGGATTTTGTAAATCAGGAAAAAATGTAAAGGTAAGTAAATATCCACCTTCATATACTTAGCAGTGCATTAAATTATTTTTGGATTCTATATTTCACCTCACTTTCAAAGTTTATATTACCTTTAAATCCCCAGTACAGACAGACTTTCCTGCCAGGAAATGCCACACAATATACATTACTTGAACGCATCCTTAGAGCAATGGCAGATGCATAATTTATTAATGAGTCAATTGTAGACTCCAATAATAGCACACAGTTGTATATAATATACTTGGCTGCTTCACAACAAAGTAGTTAATCTATCCAAGAGAACAGATGGAATAATTTCCAAGAGAACTAGAACTAATTTTTAATAAAATTATCTAAATTCTAGAAAAAGTTGGAAGAAAAAAGAAAAAGTTGGATAGCACTGATTTTAAAATTCACTGTCTTATCAGCTGACTGGACCTAACTGGGTGAAAGGTTTAGAAAGGTAAAAGGGAATAGCACTGAGATGGTGCAGTGAACAAGAGCTTGGACTGCTCTTGCAGGTAAGATGACTTCAGTTCCCAGTACACAGGGTCAGAATACATAAGAGCATACAACTCCAGTTCTTGTGTGCTACTTAATGTTTCTGACCTTAGCAGGCACTCACATACATAAACACACACAATGACACACACACACACACACACACACAAGCCTAATTTAAACAGGAAAATAATATCAGAACACAGTCAAAAGAATGACTCATGGTGAGCAATGCCTTGGGGAATTGTGAGAGAGGTTTCAGGGAAGAAAATAAGCAGAGGTCCTTTTGAGTTCAGTTTTCATTTTTGTTCTTTTTTTATTTTCTTATTCTTTCATACATTGCATGCTGATTCCTGATCTTTCCCCTTCTCATCCCAACATGTTATCCCCTTTCCCCCAAATCCACTCTTCCTCCATTTCCTTTTAGAAAAAGGCAGGCTTCCTTTGATATCAATAAAACATATCAGATAAAGTTATGATAAGACTAGACATCTCTCATAGTATTAAGACTGAGCTAGGCAACCTATCAGGAGGGAAAGCTCCTAAAATCAGGTAAAAGAATCAGGGACAGTTCCTGTTTCCACCGTTCAGTGTCTCACAAGATAAGCTACACAACTGTATGAGTGTGCAGAGGGCCTAGGTCAGACCTGTGCAGAGTCCTTCCTTATCAGTTCAGTCTCTGTGAGTAACTGTAAGCCCAGGTAGGTTGATTATGTGTGCTTATATGTTTTCTTGTAGTGTCTTTGACCCCTGTGGTTTCTACAATTTTTCCTCTCCTCTTCCTCAGGATTACCTGAGCTCAACCTAAAGATTGGCTGTAGGTCTGGCTCAGGGCCTTTTATCTCAAATGCATTTTCTTCCCTATACTGTTGTTATTAAACATGATTTTTTGTGTCCTCTATTTAAATATTTGTGATGAAGGCATAAATCACAAACAATCCCATACCAGTTTGGAATTATGATTAATAGGGTCGTACTTATTTAAAGGGGAAAAAACTTACAGATCACTGTACCAGACAACAGCCCTCTGTGCAATCAGGAAGGAGTCTAGTCACCGGAAATGGAGCCAAAAGCAAAAGAGAGAGAGGAGGGAAGTGGCCACTTTTTTAAAGAGCGAGACCCCACCCCAATGGGCTGTTATCTCAGCAGCTATTGGCTGGAGGAGCCGAAGGACCTCCAGCAACACCTCCCCCTGTTGTTTAAGTAAGAGAGTTCTAAACCTACTACAAAATTATATACAACAAGTACAAATATCCTATTCTAACTAGCTTAGGTCTTGTATAATAAATAATTTGGCCAAGTCATGAGAGAAAAGTAACTACATTTATATAGTCTTCAACCCCATCGAAGATCTGAGAAGGGAAATAATGTTAACTGGGTAATTAGGAAGTTCAGTAAAACAACTTCAACACATAACAAATCACAGAGACAACCAGCTACCTGGGCAATCACCTAGCTCAGTCAGTAGAGCATGGGACTCTTAATCTCAGGGTCATGGGTTTGAGCCCCACGTTGGGCACCAGATGATGAAGGCGTAAATCACAAACAATTCCACACCAGTTTGGAATTATGATTAATAGGATGGTATTTATTTAAAGGGGAAAAATCTAACAGAGCACCGTACCAGACAACAGCCCTCTGTGCAATCAGGAAGGAGTCTAGTCACCGGAAATGGAGCCGAAAGCAAAAGAGAGTGAGGAGGGAAGTGGCCGCTTTTTTAAAGAGAGAGACCATGCCCCAATGGGCTGGTATCTCAGCCGCTTTGGGCTGGAGGAGCTGAAGGACCTCCTGCAACATATTTGTATTCAATTTATAAGGCATGTATATTTTTACTGGATGTTGAAAATATAGACCCAAATATGGTGAAAGGATATATTGAATACTGTCTCCAGTGTACCCTGAATCTGGATATGGCCTTCTGTCTTTCTTTAGTGCTTTCCTAAATGTAATCTATAGTATCATCTAGATAATTGTATTTAAATTGGTCTGTTCTGAGAAAGTTCTTGAAAAGGGTTTCACTGTTAATTATTGTTAGGTGCTACTGGTTTTCATTTACATATTTTTCTGATCATGTTGATTTTGACTCAAACAGTCTTCCTTGGATTATTTTTTTCTTTGTTACACTTGGGTATAAAAGTACATTGAAACTAAAACAAAGTTGTCTCAAACATTAGTCTGTAGTCTGCACCATTCTTTAAGGACCTCATTCTCAGGTCTCTCAGATAGATCTGCATAAATTGAAAAAAGTTGATAAAATAAGTCAGTTGTAAGTTCACTTAAAAAGAGATAACAAAGGTGGCCCTGAGGTGTAGTAAGTGATATGAAAATGTGTCTGGTAAGTGGTGTTATGTCAATGGCATTTCTGTATGGAAAAATGGCTATATCAGACAATAGCAATTATACAGTTGTATTATAGGTGTAAACATAGGAAAACAAGCTATCATGCTATTGCAGATAAGTTTGAAGGGAGGAAATGAATACTTAAATACTGTGATATTAAGCCATATACATGGAAGGGCAATAAAGATCATTAAAGAGCCACAAAATGTTCCAACCCATGATAATATGGCTATGTACTTGCAACATTCATTTGACACATATTTAACACTATAATAAACTAATCTGACTTGCAGAAAGCTCCATATAAAGTGTAACTCTTTTTATAAAATTTCACTCATGTCCCTAACAAAGGAGTCAGGGGTTCTTTATAGTCATTTATCAATCGGTCCAAAAAGAATATAGCAAGACAATCCAATGAAAGACTATGCTAAAGGTTAGAAAGATCATTTCACACAGGAAAACTGACAGATGACCAACAAACATGGTATAACCATTATTCCATGTCCACTAAGAAGACAACACATATTAAAGTTGCCATTCTATGGCACTGGATATCCAACAGAGTTGCTAATACTCAATAAAGGAATCATGAATGGTTGTGGATGACATTCACAACAAATGATAACCAGGAAGGTAATAATCCAAATATGCATTGTTGGTGACAATGAAAAATATGTTCCTGACCTAAATCCAAACAATTCCCCCTCTAATCAATCCAAATGTCCACTAATGATATCATAGAAAATAGAGGATTTGGAGAAGAGGCTTATCAATTAAGAGCACTTGCTGTTCTTCCAGAGAAACTGAATTTGGTCCCCAGAACTCAAGTAGATCCATTCACAACTGATTTGAGATTCCCCTCTGTATACTTTGAATACCATTGTTTAATGAAAGTTTTATAAAACAAGCACTGTCTTAGGCCTGTTATAGGGTAGAGTAGAGCTAGTTGGAAAAGACTAAACTTAATGTTGGGAGAACGGAGGCAGAGTCAGAGAGAAGCCATGTAGCCTTACTGGAGACACATGCTTGAGCTTTACCCGGTAAGCCACAGCCTTGTGGTGATACACAGATTAATAGAGATGGGTTAACTTAAGATATGAGTTGGCCAGAAATATGCTTAAGCTATTGGCCAAACAGTATTGCGAATAATATGGTTTCTGAGTGATTATCTTGGGGCTGAGTAGCTAGGAACTAACTAGTGACCCTCTTACACCACACAACCACCTGTAACTCCAGCTACAGAGAAGTTGACCTGGATTTGTAACTCCAGACCAACTTCTGGCCTTCACATGTACACACACAAACTGCATCAAAAGACATACATAAACTTAAAATAATAAAATTTAATAAAGACAAAAGCACATTTATATACATATGATATATACATAAGACTATAAAACATGGGAAAGAATAATACCTCAACAGGAAACAAGAATCAGGAAAGTCTCAGAAACATTAGAAATTAATTTCATTTGATAAAACAGAAATATGAAAAGTATTATTTAGCAGCAAAATTCTGAATGGTAATCTGGGAAGAAGGATGTTGTCATGTGCAGGGAATAGTCACTTGGTTTAGCATTATTTCCAGCTCTTCATTGGTGAGAGGTCTGTGAATGCTTTGTGAAATTTGGAAATACTCATGGGATAAAATTAGTAGAAATATTATGAACTTGTTAAAAGATTTTAATCTTATAAGTAACTAGCAGAATCATCTGTATTTTTAAAATTCTTGGATTTTTTGTTAAACAGTAATACAAACATATCACAATTAAAACAAAACACAAAATTTTAGAAAAGTATCATAATAAATATTACATAATTCTACTCTGTATTTCAGGTGGAAAGAAACTACCTGAGAAAACAAGCTGCAGGCTTAGATATATTCATTATAATTGATATGTACTTCTTCAAAATTAGTAAATTTTTCAACCAGTTATGGGTATGTACAATCATCATTTGAGCAACCTAATTGAATAAGATGTCACTTTAAGTGAAAGATGAGAGTTTTTCTTTATGGCCTGTATTTAACTGGGCTCTTGTAATAGCTTCTTTTGTTTGGGTCTGGTTTTCATCATTTTCAGTAAGAAGTAAATGCATTCTTTTTCTTTTAATGACCTTCATTTTGGAAGAAAAGCAATAAAAACAGCAAGTATACAGGCTTTGCCATTTGAGGATTTCAGCACATTGAAGTCTTTTTAGTAATTTTGGGGATATTTTGAATTAGCCATTCCTGTCCTTTTATTAAGGACTGAATAGGAAAGTTCTCTATAATTGGGTAATATAATGTACAGAGAATTCTGTTTTGCAAAAGTCAATCAGACATCTGGTGTCTGTTAAGTGGCATCACTGTGTGACTTTACACCTCTCAAATTAAGCCAAATTTAAGGCTTGTTTGGGCATGCCACCAAAGCTGTAATTACAGCCACACAATTTTTGTCATGAATCAATCCATTGTCTGATTTATTAACACAACTCTGTAGCAGGAGCTGCGTGCCATTTCCCAGTGCCCAGCTCCTGCATGGCTAGCTTCACCCAAAATAATTACATGGAAACTGTATTCTTTTGAACACTGCTTGGCCCATTATATCTAGCCTCTTCTTGGATAATTCTCACATTTTGCTTAACCCATATTTAGTAATCTGTGTAGTACCACGAGATGGTGTCTTACCGGAAAAGATTCAGCATGTCTGACCTGCATCCATCTTGGGCCGGAGACTCATTGCATCTGACCCAGAAAGGAGAGGCATGGCAATTGCTTCTTCCCTTCTTCCCATCATTCTATTCTGTCTACTCCACCTACCTAATTTTCTGACCTATCAGACCAAGCAGTTTTCTTTATTGATTAACCAATGAAACAACAGATTGACAAATGACCTTCCCAAATCACAACTCCTACAATCACATATTTTCTTATCTAATTTCTAATCCAATCCAATCTAATCAATTTTCTGTCTTAAGGCTTTGAACTTTGGTTACTTTATCTGCAGGTGATATTAGATTTAATTTCCCCATAGATAGCTCTGTTTTATTATTTGTCAGTACTGCCATTGGGACATTTTAATTTCAACACAAAATTTTCAAGTAGCTTAATCTGTTGTATGTCAAGGTATCACTCTCTGATTTACCAATATGTCCTCCAAAACTATTTTAATAAGAAAAGCCAGATGTACTCACATAACAAGAGCCTCAGTCCCCTCATGAAAGAACATGGACCGTATTGTGTTTACCAGTATTTCTTGTTTCAGAAAAGTAAATATCTATGAACCAAACCCTCTAGGACAAATGTCAGTTTTTAAGAGACCAGCTTCAATGAAGATATCACTTACTAGTGAAAGGGCGCGAGGATGAGAAAAGTTATCAAAGAGTATGAAGGCACAAGTGAAAATAATAGAACAGAAACTTAGAATGGTACCTGGAGGAAGTTCTAGTGAATACCAAAATTGCCAGCGTATAATTTCCATTTGCTTAAAATACCCCTGACCCCAAAAAGTAGGAGTAAGATTTTTAAAAAGGTTGCATTAATGTGATACAAAAAATGAACATATCAATTGAAAGCTGAAGACAATATCTTAGTTAAACATTCTGTTGCTAGAACAAGACAAGCTCATACACTAGACCAAAGCATTCTATAGGCAAGCCACTCCCTGTGTGGTATCTATAGTTATCTCCCTAAGGGAGTAGAAACTTAGTTGGATCATTGACTTTTGTTTGAGGTAGAAAGAGATCTACTTCCCTATACCTGAAATACAAGGTACCTGTTGAAAATAACCTTGAGAGAACAGTACTCTATGACCTAATTCTAGGTGGGACCTCTGTTTGAGATAGATACAGACAATAGCCTTGAAGGAACAGAAATAAGTACCACCTCTCTGACCTGGAGAAAACGTGGAAATAGACTCACATTTTTGGGGCCTCCATATCAGTGCATATTAATACTTATTCATTTTATTTTATGCATGAATGTATATGTGTAATGATCTGTCCTGTCCCTTTAAGAGATAAGTCATACCCACTCCCTCCCCCATCTGCAGAGACAAGCTGATCTTCAGCTTCCAGACTGAGTTCATTTTTCTGTCTCTCTCTCAAAGAAACAGCTTCTGTCTCTTCCAAATTCTCCTCCCCCACTTTCTCTCTCTGTCTCTCTACTCTGCTCTTCTCCCTTCTCCCATTCTCTTCCATAACCCATTAAATAAATATCCAACCTCACTCTACATGGTGTGTCTATCCATCTGTCACTTGTCTGTTGTGTGGCTCCCTGTCTGGGACTAGCCACCTTCAGAGATCTGCAACATGGTCTTGTGGCATGCCTATATATCTGTCTCTGCTTGTGGCCTGCTGCAGCCACTCAGGGAACTACACCATTCCTGCCTGAGACTAGCTGCTCCTGTGACCCACTGTTTACTGCAAGTTTCTGAAGGCGGCTGCTCCTGGGCAGGGAGCCATGTGGTGGGTAAGAGACAGATGAATAGGCATGCCCTGAAGAGTGAGGTTGGATGTCTACTTAGTGGGTTATGGAAGGGAAGCAGAAAGCGGGAAAGAGAAGAGAGGCAGAGAGAGAGAGAGAGAGAGAGAGAGAGAGAGAGAGAGAGAGAGGAGACAGAAGGGGAAGGGGAGAAGTAG
>NW_004949098.1:4849617-4879125 GCF_000317375.1 Microtus ochrogaster
GAGAGGGACTTGATCAGGGGAGGGGGAGGGAAATGGGAGGCGGTGGCGGGGAGGAGGCAGAAATCCTTAATAAATAAATAAATTAAAAAAAAAGAAAAAGTAGTGAATACACAGTTTTCAGTTAAGCCTTTAAAATAACTGTTTTCAATTAATTTCACAGGAATTGGATTTAATCCATTGTATGATTTCAAATAAAGAGAGACAGTTTCATTCTTAAGGGATTTTAATTTAAGGATTGAAATCATTAAAATGAACCCCTTTTCCTAATAGTAAAATTATTTATTATTATACTCCATAGGAGACTTAGAATTGAATCAATCTAGAAGGGGAAGAAAGTGAGTCAAATGTATCTTGAAGGACACAGGTTTTTTTAATTCTTTTGTTTTCAAATCTCTGACTATCAGAGTCATCAGATGGTAACAGAAGATTCAGATCAACAATGTAAATGGGCTTATTTTTAAACCTTAGCAGAATGCTTAATTTCTTAGAATTCTAAATCAACCATAACAAAATTCTACATTTACATTCCTGAATAAAAAGCAAAAAGATTAAGTGGGGGGGGGAGGGTTTGAGTAGCAATCAAGTTGATGGTAGTTTTCTAGAAGAGCTGCAAAAATCATCAGGTTCAGAGGCAGTGCAGATACAGCTCAGTGGGTTCTATCCCCAGTATTGCATAAATGAATGAATGAATGAATGAATGAATGATTATAAACAAATAAATAAATATATTTTAGGGCCAATAAATAACCTTTGGTACATATTGGCAAACATGAAGTTTTTCTTAGTTAGGGTTTCTATTGCTGTGATAAAACAATATGACAAAAATTCACTTGGGGAAGAAAGAGTTTATTTCAGTTGACAGTTGTAGTCCATCACTAAGGATGATGGTCAGGGCAGGAATTCAAGAACCTGAAGGCAAGAACTAAAGCAGAGGCAATGGAGAAGTGCTGCTTGCTAGATTATACTTCAGGGCTTAGTCAGTCTGCTATTCATACTTCTGGAGATGATATGCCTGGGGTGGAACTGTCCTATCATAGTGAGGCCCTCTTACATCAACTATTAATCAAGAAAATGCCCTAAAGTCTTGTGTAAGTCTCTCTAATTAGAAGCATCTTCTTAATTTTAAGATTTTTTTCAGATACATTTGTTTGTATCAAGGTAAAAAAAAGAACAGCACAAAGTTAAAGAAACTTTGAATGAAAAGGGAATGTCTACAGAAAAAAATGACAAATTAATGAATTTTAAGACCCAACATATTATACTATTGACCACTTAAGGTGGAGTTTTCATCACATGCAGGACATTTAGATTCTTTTTCATATCATCCCTAAAAATTACCTCTGTCCACAGAGAAATTGAATCAGGTATTTTGTTTGTTTTTTGTGTTTTTTTATTGTTGTTTTGTTTTTGTTTCTCAAGAGAGGGTTTCTCTGTAGCTTTGGAACCTGTCTTGGAATTTGCTCTGTAGACCAGACTGGCCTTGAGCGCTCAAAGATCCACCTGTCTCTGCCTCCCCGAGTGCTAGAATTAAAGGTGTATGCCACAACTTCAGAGCTGAATCAAGTATTTTTGATTATTGTTGTAGTTTGAATGTGAAATGGCCCCAATAGGCTCAAGTTTGAATTATTTTTCCCCAACTGGTGATGCCATTTGGGACAAATGCACCTTTAAGACCTAGAGGATGAAAGGTTTCGGGGTTATAATATGCTACTTCCATTTCCCTTCCGTTCTCTGCTTCCAGTTTTTGGATACAATATGACAAGTCAGATTCCTGTTTTTCCCCCGGTGCCTTCCCTGCCTATAGCCTTGTCTATCTCATTATGATGGACTGTATCTTTCTGGAACTGTAAATCAAAGTAAACCCTTCCACCTAAGTTACTTTTTTTCATGGTATATTATCATAAAACAGGAAGTAACTATGACTGTTATTGTTCTTAACACCAGTAATTATTTGAAAACTGAAAAGGAAAAGTGTGTATTATGCCTATCTATTGCTCCTGACTCAGTCCTCATCATCTGGCTTTATTCACTCATCATTCACTCATCACCTTCTTCATAGCTTAGGAATTTTACTCAGTTTTCTGAAGACATTTTGCTGCTGAAGAATTCTTTCGTTTTTTTTTTTGTATGTGAGCAGGACTCTATTTCACCTTGGCTTCTGCAGAACATTTGCTGAAAGGATATGCTGTGTTGACAATTCTTTTCTTTTAGCACTTGACAAATGGTATGTCACCTCTGTCTGGACCACATAGTGTCTAATGAGAAGGCAGCTGTCACTTGAGTTGTTCAAATGTAGAGATAGGTATGGAATCAGTCTTGCTGACTGCTTTTAGGTTATTTTTTCATCCTTTTCAGCAGTTGTCTCTGGGTAGGAATTTGTCTCAGTACATCTGTTTGGATTAAATCTGTATGTTTATAAATTTTTGGTCACATTTGGAAGTTTGATTTATTTCTTTAGAAGTATTTTTAGCCTTTCTTTGCTTTAAAAAGCTCTTTCTAAAATACCTTTTTAAAGACTTTTTTTTTAATGTGTGTGTGTGTTATTTGAATGCAGTAGTTCTGGAAGCCAGAAGGGAGTGTACAATACTCTGGAGCTAGAGGTATAGGTAGTTGTGAGCCATCTAATATAGGAGCTGTAAAGTAAACTCAGGTATATTAAAGAGTAGAAAGTACTCAACTTCTGAGCCATCTCTCTAGCCCATCTTCTAAAATTCTGGTTAATTGGCATTATATACTCTGTTATGTCTCTATAGATCTTCAAGATCCATTCACTTTTCCAAGCAAAATTCTCTCTATTGTTCAAATGAGGCAATGGATATTAAGTAAATCCTTTCTTGTAGAAAGAGCTGCAGGCTGTGTTCCTGCAACTCAGCTCCCAGCTGCCTGGCTAGCTTATGTCCCAAAATAATGACACACAAACTGTATTCATTTAAACACTGCTTGGCCCATTTCTATTCATGTGTGTAGCACCACAAGGTGCGCTTATCTGGAAGATTCTAGCCTACGTCCATCCTGGGTCAGAGCTTCACCGCATCTGCCGCAGAGAGAAGAGGAAATGGCGTCTGTCTGAGGCATCGTACCTCACTTCCTCTTCCTCCAGGCATTCTGTTCTGTTTACTCCGCCTACCTAATTTTCTGTCCTATCAAGGGCCAAGGCAGTTTCATTATTAGCGAATGAAACAACAGATAGAGACCCACCTACATCCCTTTCTCATCTATATTTTTTGAGTCTAAGTCGATGAGATATATAAATATTTATTTTTTAATTTTTTGTGAGTTCACATATTCATGTGTGTGCATGTACAAAGGTGAATGTACACATGTGAGTGCTTGCCTATAGAGGCTAAAGTTGAACAATGATTAACATTTTCAACTACTTACATTATTTTTTGAGATAACGTCTCTCACTAAACTTGGAGCTCATTAATTCAGTTAGATTAGAAGTTAGCGAGCCACACCTGTAACTACCTCCTTAGTACTGGAAATACAAGTGCACAACTTCATGCATAGATTTTCTTGTGTAGTCTAGGGATTCAAGCTTAAGGCTTCATACTTGCTTGACATGTACTTTATCAATGGAATTACGTCTACAGGACTTGAGATTTTGAATTTGATTACTATATTATTGTAATTCTAAAATTACTATTTACTCTATATCAAGTATATTAAGGTTCTGTAGAGGAACAGAACTGACAGAATTAATGTATATAAAGGAGATTTGTTAGACTGATCTACAGGCTGTGGTTCAGCTAGTTCAACAATGACTATCATCTGATGGAGAGGTCAGGACTCTGATAGTTGTTTAGTCCATAAGGTTATGTGGTTTTAGTTAATCTTCAGCCTACCTTGGAATCAAATAAGTGTTAATGTCAATGAAGTAATATCTCAGTAGCAGAATAAGTAAATTTATTAGCAAACATGAGAATAAGTTAAGGAAAAACAAATTGTTCTTTCTTCCTTGACTTTTATGAAAGCTGCTATGAGAAGGTATGGCCCAGACTTGTTCTGACCTCAAGTGATTTAAAAATTTAAATATAAGTAAAAGTAATGTATTTTATCATATTTTTATTAAATCATAGAAACACAATATCCATGAAGATCTATGGACTAAAAATTATCTATGTATTTTAGAACATGTTTAGGATATTTGAAAATACTGAAGAAAAAAGTAAGATTTTCTACTTTTTAAGACTGACTACCTATATGGTATTGCAAATGACTCCTGACATGTATGAAATATTAAAAAAAAGAATTGAATCTCCCATACCACTTGCTTTTTCTTCATGTTGTTTTATTTGAAACATATTATCTTCATATTATATAAAGAAACAAAATTTACTATAATGTGAATACATCCTTCTTTAGAAGAAATATTTTTAATTTTCTCTGCCAAGACCAAGGAAAAGAAAAATCATTTTTTAATTAGTGTATTAACAACACAAAAAATAAATTCTTACACTCCCTGCTGGTAACAAATTGTTTTAAATAATCTTGGCTCACTTTGAATGTTTTAATTCCAAATTTCAGACAACTTCTTTAAATTACAGCTCTCAAGAAGGAAAACCTATTTCTTAGTATTATACAATAGCTTTATAGATCTAAATGACATTGAAAATGCCCAGGAATAGCAAATTTGAGCATATATTTCATATGTAGAAATATTAAAACAAAGAATCTAAAAATCTCCAACTTTTAAAAATTACTACTAGGAAATTTCAATAATTTTATAGGAAATTGAATAAGTAGCATATATGACTCACTAATAATTTCAAAGCATGATATAATAATGTATGGTGCTATCCTGTCTCAACCAATGATAACAGTCCTACTAACTCTATAATAAATGCTGGTGTCTTATATACTTACTTCTCTGGAGGATAGTGTAACGATAAAGACATTCAGGGAAAGTCATAGCAAGATTCTAATAACAGGAGTGTTACTAGAATAGGAGTGGCTACTAAAAAGCACATATGAATAAAGGTTTTAAATAGCAACAATATTCAGAAGTCTGTCTACTATTAATACACTTCTGATCACTTTGAAACAATTGCCGTGGGAGTTAGTGTTTGTTTTCCTGGAATGACATCAGATACAACAAGTTTACTTTCTAGACTGACTTCTAGTATTGTGTATTTATACACAATTTGGTCATTCATCATTTGCATGTGCATGTGCATTATTTACTTAGGCAGATTCAAAACAAAGCAAACAAATGTGTCTTCAGGACACAGCACTCAGCTGTTAAAGTGAAATGAAGAATGATGTGAAAGTGCAAAGTACCCACAGGGAAGATGGAGAAGGATGCTGTAGGTGAACAACTGCAGCAAAGGTTTCTACCCTCAATCAATTTAAAAATAAGTTAGTCAGTATCCCAGGTGTGGAAAATATCTAATAGTCACAGAGATCACAGATGTAGAAAGGCATTTATCCATGAGGTGGGTAAGTTCAACGGTCTTTCAGTAAAAACAAGAACCAAGTTCACTGATGAACATACTGGACTTTGGGGTTCTAGATATGAAAAATACGTAATCTTAAACAGTAGGCTTAGAAATACAAAAATGTTCTATAACAGAGGCCATATGTGAAACCAAAATGAGGTTATTCTGAGGCAGTTTGGGAATTAATTGGTAATCTAGTTTGATCTCTGTTTCTGTGATAAATATCCTAACAACAGGCAATAATTCTGAGTAACAGTTTATCACAGCAGGCAATTCAAAAGGCAAGAACTTCAATTAACTACTGCACTGCATCCATGGTGAAAAACACAGAAAAAATGAATGTATTTATTCTTTCTACTTGCTTGATTATAATTAGCTCTATTTCCCCATTTTTACATTACACTGAGCCTAAGGATTGCTACTGCCCACAGTGTGAAGGGTCTTCCTACATTAATTAAATTAAGAGAGTTACCAAAGAATGCCAATAGATGACAATTTCTCATTAAGACTCTCTCCCCAAGTGAACATAGCATTTCTCAATTAAAGCTAATCATCATAATGGGTTAAGATGAGTGGCAGCCATGCAGAAAGTTCTTGGAGTGAATGGCACAGACACACCTGTTCTTTCTGTGACTGAGAAAGGTGGTATAGATCAAATCCCAGCAGGAAAAATAACAGATGCTACTGAAACACTTAACATGGGAACTTCAGAGTACATCTATTAGTAGGAAATTAATATAACCCAGAAATAAATGGCTGAAAAGGTAAGAGGACCAATATAAATGTGGTTGAAAATAAAAATTAAATATGATTAGCAGTAACAAACCCTGGGAATTATGATTCCTCCACTGAGAGAATGAATAACCCTATTTTTGATGCATTAAAATGTTGACAAAATTTCCACTGAGAAAATAGTAATTCTGCCTTGATTAGCAGTTTAGCCATTTGACTGGTAGTGTTGTTGAATGTTTTCTTTCAGTAAGTAAAATAAAATCTAGAGTACCCACATGGCTTTAACTTTTTGGCACAATGAGACAGCCACAGCCAGTCCTATCTATTATGTATAGACTTGATGGCTGTAAGCATTACTCTGAGAAAGAAATGGGAATTCATCCCAGACATCTTTGAAAAAAATAGTAAATAAAAAAAAATGTGTCACCTCTCTATGACTATATTCATCCAAACAACTTATAATTGTGAGAAAAATTTTACACAAGATGGAACCCAAAAATAAAGTGCTAGGAAAGAAAGCTTGTTTCACTCAGTTTCTGTTCTCTCTTATCCTTTTGGAACCCAATCATTTTATAGCCATGGTGACTATCAACACTGACTACGTGTGAAATGATTATGTGAAGCATTGGGAAGGGGGCACAAATAATTCTCTCATATAGTCTTATCACAAATTCTAAACTTCTTGTGTGTGTGTGTTTTGTACATGATATGGAATTCAAAGAAAAGCATGTTTCCTTAAGTGTGGACTAATAGTGTATATTAATGTTTATTTTCCAAAGGGATTATCTAAATGAGAATCATTCTCTTTATAATTGCTTCTTTTTTTATGAAACCAAACAGAAACACAGATCAGTCAAATTAAGAAGAGTAAATTATGTTTACACACATATATATATATTTACTCCAAAGATAACATAGAGTGTGAAAAATTGCCCTATGGTCAACATATCATAACTGGCTATTAAAATTTTATAACTCTTTCAGGAAATGATAAACTATTATTTCTTAATGAGTCAATTTATTAAAAATCTTCAGACAGATGGTTGTTTAACTCATTGTTAATAGCTGATCATCAGTGAAGCTGTTGCAGGGTGCAGCATTGAAATACAAATAGTTTGGTCCACAAACTCAACAAATGAGGAATGGAATAGTCTTATATTTGTTATTTTTTTATTTCGATGCAATTCATAAATTAGCTAATGTCTAACATAACAGAAGTTAAATTTGTATACAAACAGGTAAATAAACATCATACGAATCCATATTAAATATACTTGCATACTAATATATATCTTTAAGTACAGTAACAATAATAAATATTTTAAAAGAGTTATCTTATCTAAACAAAAATTAAACCATTACATATTTTTTCTTATTTTTTAAATGTAATTTCAACAAAATATGTCCCAAAGTATATATAATAGTGTGTTACATATTTGCATGTTAAGGTATAAAAGCTAAATACATGTTTTAAATGTTTTAAATATTTTAGTATGATTACAAGAAATTGTAATTGTGAAACTAATATCAAAGAGAAGGGGCAGGGGCCCTACATTTGTGCCTCTGGAAGCATCTGATGAACACTCTGAGTGATATCTGAATCCTAGAGCCTTGTCTCATGAGGAGATACCATGTCTGGGACTTAACAGATGAAGGCCAGATATTTCTCTCAATGGGGATATAAACTCATGTCAGACAAATGTATATGCTCTATGGTTCTGAGATTACTCAGAGCATGTAGAATACAGAACCATACCCAGATTTTCTGCTAGTCTTGGACTACATGACTATGGAAAGAATTTTATTGATGTAAACAATTCAAGATTTGACTCAGGAACCAAATTGTTGTAAGGAATTTTATGTGTATTGCACAATGAAAATGCAATATCCATGCAATGCATTTCTGTGTAGTTTAAGAAATTCTATATTTTTATGTGAGATGGTATCCTAGGCCATATCTGAAATCCTCATATAATCTCAATTATAAGAGTTGAGTCTATTTTACCTTTTTTATAACGTGTTCTTGTCATCTATTACTGCATAGCAAAGTGCTCCCAAATAATTATCTTATAAAACAGTAGTCAGTCAGGTATGGTGAATCATGTCTTGATGCCAGCTCTCAGAAATTTTTGAAAATATACAAAAGACCTGGGATACAGCTCAGTGGTTGAGTGCTTCAACAGCAATACAAGGCCTTAGAGTCAACCATATATGATAAAAAATGAAATGTTACTTTATTGATTTTACTCATTTTTAAATTAAAATATAATTAAAACATTTCCATTCCTCTCCATTATCTGTCCTCCCTGCCACACTTTCCATGCTCCGCCCCACTTCAACTTTCTATGTCTTAAATTCTGAACCTCCTCTTCCTTAACAGTAACACACACAGGTATGCATAACACACTAATACAGAAATATAACCTGATGAATCCATTAAATGTGGGCTTACTCCTCTGACTATATGGTATTGTATAACCAGTTACAAGGCTCCTTAACAGGGTCCCAAGAGTCGAGCTCTTAAGAAATCCCTGTCAGAGTTCAATGAAAGACATTACAATAAGTGAAGGGGACTAAAGTCTAGGAGTTAAGAAATTACTCACAACAGGTTCTGTCTATCCGTGTCTCTTTATTCTTCTCTCCTTATTCATTATTCCCTGTCATTCTCCTTGTTCTCCCTTGTTCTACCTATTACAAACATCCCCAGTCATATATACCCTTAAAACCAAACTCTCCAACCCTAACAAAACCTTGGCTTTTGGTTGAACCTTTACTAGTGCCCCTGGCTGTAAGTAACTCATAAAAAGATGGCTGGGCATTTACTTGTATAATATTTTCACTTGTTGCAGAACCTTCCTTGGAAGGTCAAGACAAAAGTTTAGAAGGAGGAGTGCATAAGATCTCTGACAAATGAGTGTATATTTTTAAGGATTTGAATGTCTGAATATCTCCCCAGTCTCCCATTTTCTTTTCTATATTGATTTTATGTGGGAATCAAAGGATAGGTTTGGCAGTGAACACATTTAATCCAAGAGAGTCTGAGGCAGAAACATCTCTGTCAGGTTAAGGGCTAGCCTGATGCGCATAGCACATTCCAAGTCAGCCAAGGCCACATAGTAAAACCCCATCTTAGAGAATTAAAATAAATTAAAATATTTAAAAATCTCAGTTAGACAGTTATATTGTCCTGGTTTCACCCAGTTACAGCAAAGTGGTGGGAATACAAAAGAGCTATTGATGCTGTAGCAAATCTATACTCATGGAATCTTAGCCAGGACATGTGTCCTTCTAATGTATTCACTGATAATGGCAGGATAAACTTCCTCTCAGAGTATCAATGCAGCAGGGCAGTCAAAGCTTTACCCAACTGTTGATGCTTTCATGAATGATTTTTCAAGGAGGAACAACATGTGATACCTTTATGTCATATCTACCTAGAAGGTTCATGAGAATGTGTCATTTATTGTCATTCAAAACAACCACATAATCTTGAGCAGTGTCAAGTCAGAGATGATATAGATAACTGCCTTTGATAGAAAAATGTGAAGGAATTCATGGATGTATGGATCATATTCTGTGCATTCTGAGTGTGGGACACGTACATAGTTTTGTAGATTTTTGGGGGGTGTATGTTTGTATAGAGGTCAAAAGCTAATGTTTTTTACTTTTGTCCATCACTATCCATTTTATTTTCTAAGTCAGGGTCTCTCATAGAATATATAGACAGGCGAATGAGTTTCACAAATGGCTATTTTATCCCTCTAAACCAGTACTAGAATATCATGATTCATGCCCAATTTCTTGTATATGCCTTAAAACCCATACATAGGTCAACATGCTTGCATGGCAAGTATTTTGCCTGCCAAGCCATATACCCACTCCAGGGTGAACATGCTCTAAAAGCACCACAGTGAGTGTGCATAACAGAGAGCAACTGCTGAACACTGGGTCTATAAGAACTGAGCACTCTTCCTTGCCATTATATCTCATCAAGGAAAAATAAGATATCAACAAGTTAACTGAAAAAATTAAATATAAAGGTCACATTTTTGCTGTATTAAGCTCTCCTGGGGCATTTTCCCTGATTTAGTATAATTGTTATTCTTTTTTAATTTGTCAACACTAGTGCCAGTGACAGAGATATACAGGATCTTATTGACAGATTTCAGCTTTATTCTTTTACAATAATAAATTACAAATTAATGACATATGTTATAAATTACAGAGTAAATTTTTATAATATTTAAGACCAAAGGTTTCAAGCCACATGGTGCCTGTTGTCTTTCCTCTGTGTTGTTCTTTCCAATGGTACCTTCTCTGTCTTCCTTCTTTATAAATAGAGAAAATACAAAGTGTTGAAGTTGCTCTTTTGTGTTGTGAAATTAATGGGAGTTGAAGACAGCACACATACTTTAAGTAGTAAAAATTAATTTTATTATTATTGCTTAAATCACAAAGATAAAAAAACAGAATTTCTACTCCACCCCTGAGGGGATGTAATGTCAAATCAATCAATGTTCAAATTAATTAGAGAAATGGTTTTATTCCCCTTAAAATCTGAGTAGTACATATGGGTCATGTCATATGCCTTCAGTTTACAAACCCACTGTTTGCTACCCATGTTCATGTGGACTCTTGTAGAAGGAGCAGTGGACTGCATTCCTGGCACCCAGCTCCCAGCTGCCTGGCTAGCTTATTCCCTGAAACAACAACACACAAACTGTATTCTTATAAACATTACCTGGCCCATTATATCTAGCCTCTTCTGGCTAACTCTAACATCTTGACTAACCCATTTCTAATAATCTGTGGTATCTTACCCGGTAAGATTCAGCATGTCTGAACTGCGTCCATCTTGGGCCTCAGCTTCATCGCATCTGGCTCAGAGAGGAGAGGCATGGTGATTGCCTCACTTCCTCCCAGCATTCTGTTCTGTTTACTCCGCCTACCTAATTTTCTGTCCTATCAAGGGCCGAGGCAGTTTCTTTATTAACCAATGAATTCAACTCAAAACAGAACACCCTCTCACATCATTTCCCATTTTTCTGGTTAAACAAAAAAGAAAGGCTTTAACTTTAACATAGCAAAATTACATATAACAAAACAGTTATCAAGCAAGAATTACAGTTAGAATAATTATATCTACCTTATCGTTTATCATAACAATGGAAAACTATAACTATCTATCTATTATCAACTCCAGAAGGATACAATATTACCTAAGCAAACAAGAATTAAGCACCTTCAAACTCTAGAAATGACAGAGACATCTCGCTCCCTGGACACTCACCCAAAGTTCCTCTGTACAGTTGGGGCATCCATCTTCAACCTATAGGCCCATAGTATCCAGCAGACTTTTTCCATGAAGCAGTAAATTTCAAAGAAAGTTCAGTCACTATCTGCTGTGTCCTGCAGAATGTCTCACAGACTTGTTCATGAATCAGGAACCCCAGAGAATTATCTCACCTTTAGGCAAGTTCAGTAGTCCTCTTTATGTAGGTTCTTTGTGTCCAGTTTATGCAGTAGTCCAGGTAAGAGCAGTTTCTTGCCCAAATGGCTATCAACCTCCATAAGGAGCCTCTTCGATGCCCATCATCCACTTGAAGTAGATTGGTGCTGCCAGGAGCAGACGTGTCTCATTGTCATGAAAAGCCCTAAGTTATTTAAACATTAAATGCCATATTCTGCAGTCTTTGAAAGATATGAGGAATGCCTATCTGAAATATATCTATGCACATCTAGAAAATATAACTAAAAGGAATACAAGCTTGATTATTATCAATGATTATTCATTAACAATCTATATACATTACATTTTTACATGAACTACACAATCGCAATACCTTAGCCAAGGTCAGAAATACATATACATAAAACAAAAATGATCTTAACATCCATAACAATGCAAATTATTCATATCTATATCATATCCCCCTTTAAATGTAAAATAACATTTATAAACAATATTTGGGAACATGGGCCCAGTTTTTTGTCTCCAAACTGCTTCTTGCTGTGTGGGGGTGCTATTAATCAGGTCTTTTATGGTGTAACTTGTGTGCCAGGTTCATCTCAGTTGGCAGTTGAGTGAAGTAATTTTTTGAGGGTGTTCCCAACAACCTTTCAGGAGGGCATGGTCTATCATACCATATTTGGATGGAAGCAATCCACAGGGTCTCATCCTCTCTGAAAACAAAAGAAGAATCTCTTTTCCAAAGTATCATATCCTTAGATCCAAATTCTGAAGTCAAGGTATTTTCAAAATATCTATCTTGGATTAGTTCAGCATCATTTATAAACAAATATCTTTTAGCAGCTGTTGCTCCTTCCTCAACATTAAAACAATTCAAAAAGAGCATAATAGGATACAGTATCAAAATTCTCTGTGTATTTTCCATCTTTGTGCAGCTTTATTTTAACCTCTATTTCGTTTATTTTTACTTTTACTTTTTTGAGACAGGTTCTCTGTACATCTTTGTTCTGGAATAACTTAGTAGACCAGGCTGTCCTTGAACTCACAGAGATCCACTTGCCTCTGCTTTCCAAGTGCTGGGATTAAAGGTGTGTGCTACCTCACCTTGAACTCACAGAGATCTGTCTGTCTCTGCCTCCCAGGCATTGGGATTAAAGGCCTGTGCTACCACAACTTTAAGTCACAGAGGTCAATCTACCTCTACGCCTTGAAGTCACAGAGGTCAATTTACCTCTGCCTGCCAAGTGTTGAGATGAAAGTTGTATACCACCACACCCAACTACTCTCTTTCTTTCTTTACTTTAAGAACTTTAACTTTTTGCCTGCATATATTTTAACACACTGTAAATTATTTAAAGGTTTTCTTTGTTTTTGAATCTCTCTTTACTGTATCTCTCTCTCTTTCTGACCACATGAGCCTTTAAATTATTGAGAAATATGGATAGGATTAAAGCTGTGGCTTTGCTAGCTAGATCCAGCCCATTCCTTAGCTTTTCAACCTCATGGCAGAGGTACCGGCTGTAGCCATTTTTATTGCCACAACTCTATGGAGTTTCAGGGTCCCTGCCAGCAAGCAAGTGGCAGCATTCTGCTCATAGACCACACTCAGTTGGACTGGACCATCTTCCTGAAAGAGTCAGAGTTTGCCCTAGCAGGATGGCCCAGAAATCCAGTATTTTAAAACAGCACAACTTTTTCCTGCTATGTCTGAAAACTGAAAAGCATGCACTCAGCTTTTCATCAACACTGTTTAAGTGTTTCGTGGCAGGACCACTTAAGAGAATTTCATGGTTTTGTAGCTAAACCTGAGTCAGGAAGCCTCTCTTAGATGACAGTGCTTGCTTGCCTCTAGCAAGCAGAGCAGACCCGAGAAATTGCTGCCCCATGTTGGGCACCATTCTGTTGTAGGAGCTGTGGGCTGCATTTCTGCCACCCGGCTCCCAGCCATCGGCTAGCTCTACCCGAAATAACAACACATAAACTGTATTCATATGAATACTGCTTGGCCCATTTCTATTAATGTGTGTAGCACCACGAGGTGGTGACTTACGAGGGAGATTCTAGCCTACATTCATCTTGGGTCGGAGCTTTGTCACATCTGCCTCAGAGAGCAGAGCTATGACATCTGAGCTCACGTCCTCTTCCTCCCAGTATTCTGTTCTGTTTACTCTGCCTACCTAATTTTCTGTCCTATCAGGGCCAAGGCAGTTTCTTTATTTAACCAATGACCTTCCTCCATCATAATTAGGTTCTTTAGATAATAGAGATTGTATTCTGCATAGATAGGTAATCTTCAACCACTTCAAGACCTGTAGAATATGACATTTGAATAATTTAGGGTTCTATTGATGTGAGACACAATTGCTCCTGGCAGCACTGATCTATTTCTGAGAGAATGTTGAGCACCAAAGACACTCCACTTGGAGCTTGTTTTCTTCTTCACAAAACTGGACTTTGAGCAAGGAACTGCCCATCCATCAACCACTGACAAAATGCAAGATGTCTGGAAAGGACTAACAGGATAAAAGAAAAAAGACTGTCAGATCTTGCCAAGGCAGGGTTAGACAGCTTTGAAATATTTTCTGCATCTGAATATGGTGTATCAGTTACTTTAAGCCTTAACCAAAGTTGGTTTCTCCAACATTTAAAATGAGACTTTGGGTCATTGCCCAGGTAGCTAGTAGTCTCTGTCATTTGTTTCACATTTTGGAAGTTGCTTCATTGCTCTTCCTGCTTACTCAAGTAATATTATTTCCTTTTAGGGTCTTCAATGGGGTTGAAGACTAGATAGTTGTAGTTACTTTCCTCTCATGACTTGGCCAAGTTATTTTACTATAAGACTTAAACTCCTTAGTATAGGATAATTACTGAAGCATTTATCACATGTTTTTTGCTTCACATTGTTTGTGCTGGTTTTATTCTAATTTTTATACCTGGTATTAATTCTTATTTTATATAATATTGTGTTAGCCTTAGAAATTTTTATTTAAGCAAAATGGGGAGGTGCTATAAGAATTCCTGCCAGTAATCTTTAAGTTACCCACCCACTTGGGCATGGCCTCTTATACTATAAATGCCAATGTAAAACATGCATATGACCTCTCCTCCAGCTGTAGGATTTGGTTGCTGTTTCCTCATTCAGGCAGAGGACTGTAATCTGTGAGTCTCCCCCTAAATAAATAACCCTCTATTGTACTCAATTCTGAACTAGTGTGTGATTTCTTTTAAGTGTCTGCTATGTGTGTGTGTATTTACATTTACACGCACATATAATATATGATTTTCTGCAATAGCAAACTAAGTACAAGGCTACAAAAACATGATCCACAGTAAATATTTGAATTTTGTATATATTGATAGACTAATAAGGACACACCCCTATTTTAGAGACAGAAAAGTAAAGATGAGAAATCCAATTTGTGGTTAATATCAATATCTTTTTGTGGTATTAGATGAGGTCATTAAAAAGTGCTTATCTGCCTGCACAAAGAGTTAGCTTTTCTGTCTCATGTGATTTTTTCTAGGACTGGAGAAAAAGGACAAAGGGAGGAGTTAGTACTAGGTAGTAAAAATAAAAAGACAGGAACTAGAGAGACAACACTGTGATTAAATCAAAATGACTCTGTGATACCATCTTATACCAGTCACAAAGGCTAAGATCTAAAACACCAATGATAGCTCATGTTGGAGAGGATGTGGAGTAGGGAACATTCCTCCATTCCTGGGGTGTGAAACTTGAACAGCCACTTTGGAAATCAGTATGGCAGTTTCTCAGAAAGTTTGGAATCAATCTACCTCAAGACCCAGCAATACCACTCTTAGGCATATACTCAAACGAAACAAACTCATACCACAAGGACTTTTGCTCAACTGTGCTCATAGCAGCATTATCGTAATAGGCAGAACCTGAATAGTTTACATTTTTGAAGGAAGTAGCAGGAAGTCTTAGTGTAGCTCATATGCTGTGTTTCACATCAGATACTCTAATAATTTAAAATATAAAACATTATCAAGGAAAAGCTAGACCATGAAGACTAGTATTGAAGGACTTTATATTATTGAGAATATAAACAAGTTTGTATACAATTTCATACATCTCATGTCTACCTATCCCCATGTCCTTGCAACTAGATCGTGAACATGTTAATAGCCACTGTGTATGCATATCTTTCTAATTTCTCCTTCATGAGAGAAGAAAGTAGGAAGAAGTTTGTTTTGAAAATTTTCACTAACAGTTTTGCTTCTGAATGTGTTCTCACCTCAGACCAATGTTTCATAGAACAGTAGTACAGGTGTCCCTGGTCTAGCTCCTGGCACTTATATGTTTATGATCTGAAAGCCTGTCAACAGACACTATGAAAACCTATACAACATAAAATGTAAATGCTTGCCTGACTGGAACCTTAACTTTGAATTTTCAATGCCCTACAGAAACTCGAAAGTCATTTAGAATTACCTGAACACATTGCTGCTTTGAAAGAAATTGTTTTCATGAAATATTGCCAGGATACTGAACAGTATTACCAAGTTACACACTTCTGTGATTCAAGCAATCTGTGATAGTGCAATCAGTTTGTTATCCACAGAGGCAAATTTGCAAGTCTGTCAGTGGTGAGTACTTCCTCCATGTTTCCCCAGCAGAATTGGGAGCATAAATATCCTCAATATGCTAATTTCATAACAAGATTTTTGTTGTTGACAATAGGGGTCCAGTCAGCTGCAGTGTTTCTGTCCCTAATTAGAAGTCGATAAAAAAAATAAAGTCTTATTCATAATGTATTGACTATTTCCCCTGATGAGTGGCTCACCAAATTAAGAGTGACACCCTATTTCAGCAAATGAAAGAAGGAAAGGAAGCCAGTACACTTTGCTAGGAAGAATTAGGACACATGTTGAGAAGTGAAGACTAACCCTCATATATTGTATACCCCCATCTGTGACCTAAAGGGGAAGTCTAAGGCAGACTATCTTATTAAATTCTGTTATCTTTTTTATGATTGTCTGTGACTGAGTGAGGAGTTTTTGTGCTTCAGAGTATACTGCCACACACACACACACACACACACACACACACACACACACACACACACACATATATATACTGGTCTGTGAGGTGAATTACATCCCTCATTCCAGTAGCTAGAAAGTAACAAAGTTATAAACTGGAGTCTATATACTTCAGTACTAGAAACCTAGGTGTTTACATGTAATACTTAAGCTCCAAGCTGGAGAAAAAAAGTATATAGCCTAATTAGTTTTTATTTTATTCTGTTCATTGTGTCAAAGGAGGTGTGTTGTTCACTGACTCTGAAAACATAATTAATTCCTTGGCACCTCAGGTTCTTATATGTAAAATGATTTATGTCATAAGGTCAATATGAGAATTAAAGACAATAATGTCATCAAATCACTTACCTTTATCTCTGATATATAGTAAGCACTCAGCCAATAAAGTGGGATGTAATAATAATTCACATTATTTCTGTTACATGTTTTAAGTATTGTGTTTCCTTGAATAAAATGGCTGATAGAAAAAGAAAGAGAGAGAGAAAAGAAAGAGAGAGAGGAGAGAGAAAGAGAGAGAGAGAGAGAGAGAGAGAGAGAGAGAGAGAGAGAGAGAGAGAATCTCTCTATAATATCTATCTATGTCTTCTACAAAATCTTTGGCCATCTCTGCTGTGATCACATCATTGTCAATGACCTTATTTCTGAACTTTACACCATAGAATTTGTTGGCTGACTCCAGCAGTTCAGACCTAAAAGTAGTAGTGATAAACTAGGCATGCATAACAGTTCCAGGATCATATCTGACACAGCTTTTTTCCCATAGTTACTTGGAAGATGTGTATAATATTGTGGTCTTCACAACCAGAAACTGTAAATTTTAAAACTAAATAATTGGTTATTATTGAGTTTTTGATTTTAAAATACACAGTCCTTATATACTCGTCTTTGTATTTTATAAACTCCCCTGTAATGTTCCATTTATACATATAGTTGAGGAATTTTATTTCCTACACAGCTGTTTGTAAAGTGTCCTCCTATTTTAAATATTTTGAGATGTCCTAAATATTCTTCTGAATTATCTTATCAATTGTACTTTTATAGCTTCTATTAAATAATTGGTTTGTAACAAAAAAATGATTTATCTATGTCATCCAGGCTGGTTTCCACCTGCTCCAACTCCCCAAAAGTAAAGGATTACAGTTATATGTTGTATGACACAACCTCTGACTGAAGAATGACATCAAATAATAACAGTATTAAGTAATAATTATCACTTTCAATTATGTTATGTATACTTTATTTTTTTTCTGTTTAGCTAAATCACCCAATATTTATCGAACATTTCTGTGTATACACTAGAAGTGCTGTGACCCACTGTTTGCCTATGGACTATAGTAGTGTTAATGTACGTAGCTTATCTAGGTGAGCTGGAAAACTGAAAATAGTTAAAAATATATACACAAACGTATTATAGTAAAGTAATAAAACATACTATCCATGGACATGGTTGCAGTGTCTTTTGTAGATATATTTGTCCATGACAGATAGGAAGTGAAAGAAAAGTTCGTAAACCTCATCACAGAAATTCCCAGGTTGTTACTGTACAGTAGGTGGTGGATATTGCCAAGGATATTCTCAAAGATTGCCTTCCTGACTGAGGCATTGAAAGAAATAAAAAAGGATCTCTGCTTCTATTTAAATTGTTATCCTCAGATTATGATGGTGTGGTATTAAGATATCATTATTTTAAGGATCATACATGCCAAATGATTGTTGTAGATCACAGTAAATTCTTAGGCAGTTCAAAGAAAAAACAACAACTTTGTTATACTCAAATTTTGAGACTAGGATGGACAAAAATATCAGGTAAGAACATGAAATCCAATGAATTAAGGAGGTAGGTATGAGGACACAGATGAGTTAAAACAGAGAATATCCATTCCCAGTTGCAGTGGATTTCTTCTGCTGTGATAACATGCCATGACTTAGAGCATCTGAGAGGAAAGAATGGTTCTTTTTATTTTATTTTTTATTTTTTTTACATATTTTTTTTTGATTTTTTTAAATTTATTTACTTATTGAGGATTTCTGCCTCCTCCCCGCCACCGCCTCCCATTTCCCTCCCCCTCCCCCGATCAAGTCCCTCTCCCTCATCAGCTTGAAGAGCCATCAGGGTTCCCTGACCTGTGGGAAGTCCAAGGACCGCCCACCTCCATCCAGGTTTAGTAAGTTGAGCATCCAAACTGTCCAGGCCCCCCCAAAGCCCGCACGTGCAGTAGGATCAAAAACCCATTGCCATTGTTCTTGAGTTCTCAGTAGTCCTCATTGTCCGCTCTGTTCAGCAAGTCCGGCTTTATCCCATGCTTTTTCAGACTCAGGCCAGCTGGCCTTGGTGAATTCCCAAAAGAACATCCCCATTGTCTCAGAGTGTGGGTGTACCCCTCGCGGTCCTGAGTTCCTTGCTCGTGCTCCCCCTCCTTCTGCTCCTGATTTGGACCTTGAGATTTCTGTCCGGTGCTCCAATTTGGGTCTATGTCTCTGTCTCCTTTCATCGCCTGATGAAGGTTAATATTCAGGGGGATGCCTATATGTTTGTCTTTGGATTCACCTCTTATTTAGCTTCTCTAGGATTGCAAATTATAAGCTCACTGTCCTTTAATTATGGCTAGAAACCAAATATGAGTGAGTACATCCCATGTTCCTCTTTTTGGGTCTGGCTTACCTCACTCAGGATAGTGTTTTCTATTTCCATCCATTTGTACGCAAACTTCAAGAAGTCCTTGTTTTTTACTGCTGAGTAGTACTCTAATATGTATATATTCCATACTTTCTTCATCCATTCTTCCATTGAAGGGCATCTAGGTTGTTTCCAGGTTCTGGCTATTACAAACAATGCTGCTATGAACATAGTTGAGCATATACTTTTGTTGTGTGATGGGGCCTCACTTGGGTATATTCAAGAATGGTTCTTTTTAGTTTACAATTACAGAGGGACAGACTCCATTATGACCAAAAAAATATTGGCAAACGTAATACATGTCAGGAAGCTAATTAATCATATTTTTATCCACACACAGGAAGCAGAGAGACAGAGAACAGGTTTATTAGGCTGTGCTAATAAACCCTCAAAGTTTGTCTCCAGTGAAATACTTCCTCCAGAAAGGCTCATGTCCTCAGGGTCTCCAGTCTTTCCAAACATCCAAACAGCACCAACAACGAGGAAACATGGTTTTAAATCATAATCCTGTATGGGATATTTCTCACTTAAAACACATCTTTCTTCCTAAGACAAAGAATTGACGAGTCATGAGTCCCAGATTCACAAGTGAAGAAGAGGAGAAATAGGTGATCAAAGTGAAGAGCTAAATCAGCAAGGATTTAGGAAATTCCAAAATCTTTGCTGTCTAGTGCTGATGGATGCTACATTGTGCACAGCCCAAGTAAAGCATTTGCTACCAATTTTCTGCTGAAGTGATGGGTGTTTTCAGCAAAAACTATGTACTTTGCCTTAGCAAGTAAGAAATCAATTTTCTCTAGTATCTACAAAGCAGGCAATTTCTCAGTCCTTATGTCTCTTTTTAGATAGACTTCAATGGCCAATGCACCTTGTTCCTTCTAAGCAGTAAATTAAAACTCAGTCTTTCTATGCTCAAATATGTTTTAACAAGAAAAGTATTATGAAGTTATGAATTAGGTAATAAAACTATATTAAAATGTAAAACCTAGATTATTTATTAAGGACCCTATTTAAGGGCACTCAGTGTCATTTCTGAAATGCAGGTCTTGGAGAACTGAGCCTCTAGCAGTATTTTGTCTTCAGAAATTTCATGCCATAATGATGGAGGAAGGTCATTGGCTAATAAAGAAACTGCCTTGGTGCAGCCTTTATGTGGGTGGAGTAAACAGAACAAAATGCTGGGAGGAAGATGAAGTGAGCTCAGACTCGATAGCTCTCCTCTCTGGGGCAGATGCGATCAAGCAAGCTACGTCAGACATGCTGAATCTTTCCCAGTAAGACTGATGCTACACAGATTATTAGAGATGGGTTGATCGGGATATGAGAATTAGCCTGTAAGGGCTAAAGCTAGTGGGCCAAGCAGTGTTTAAATGAATACAGTTTGTGTGTTGTTATTTCGGGGTAAAGCTAGCCAGTGGCTGGAGCTGGGTGGTGGAACATAACCCGCAGCTCCAACAACACCATATTTTCATTTTTAATCTTATTTTTACTTATTTTTGTGTGTTTATGAGTATGTATGTGTTCTTGTCTGTAGGTGCCCGCAGGAAACAGATGTTCAATGTTCTGGAGCTGGAGTTACAGACTCTTGTAAATTGCCTGACAGAGGTACTGAGAACTGAATCATGATCTTCTGAAAGAGCGATACATACTCTTAACTACTGAGCCTTATCTTCAACAGTCTTTCTTTTTTTTTGAAATATAGTTTTACTTGAATTCATCATGCACACATCAAATTTATTAACATACTTAAAATTAAACCTAAAAATTTATAAGATTCTCATTATTGTCTTCTAAGCCTGAAGACTGGGACTAAACAACCCATCATCTTCGTTCACATCTTCTCCCTATGCCACATCCACTCCTCTGTCTGCCCATTCTGTGATATCCAGCCTTTGCTCCTGTCCACTCTAGGAGCCCATGTAAAGGTTGACTATTGTTCTCACTCTTTCCTATCGCCTGACATAATAGAATTCTGCTGCTTTGGTTTTGTAAGAAGAATTTCAGAAATCGCATGTATGTCAACATGATGGTAATTCTATGAGGGGTCTGTAAGTTGCACCCATTACTAACTAATATTAAGAGCTTCAATTTCCCATAGCTGTGACCTATTTGTCAATAGTAGTGTCTCGAAGAAGAAGAATGTGTAAGCCTGTCAGGAGCAGAATAAATATTCCAAGTCTTTGAAGATCTCAGTGTCTCTTACTACTGAGAGAAGGAGTCCATTTCCAATTAGTTTGTTTCCTAACCAGAGTTTCTTCTATTAACTTATTTGTAGTAATTTCTGATCCCTGTTATAGGAAAACAGGGACCAAAATCTCCTGTATATTCTTTATTGAAAGCTGTAAATTATTTTGAATGGTGAATGCTATAATTATAAGTATATTTAAAGCTATAATTATGCTCAGCTCTAATTGCCATATATTTATAATTATTAAATTTATGATTGTAGTTACATTTATAGTTCATGTTCACTTCCAACTCCTGCTGTGAATCTACAGCTTTAACTGTAGAATCTTCATCCCTGAACAAAGCACATTGAACTATGAACAGATATATGTGGAATAAATAATATTTATCTTTCCCTGTCATGAACATAATTATCATCACTATATAATTCTGTTATTTTCTTAAGTCATGAATAGATATTTAGAAAATGTTGATATCCTAACAATCTAGTCTATCTTTCCAATTTAATTCTGAGATTCTGATATTCCAAAGATGCACAAATAAGGAAATCTTATTATATAATACTTTGAACTACTCAAAAATCCATATACCTACAATGCCACAATGCCTTTACTCTAAAACTCTACTTGAAAACTCAGTATTTCCTTTGTTTTTCTGTCTTTCTTTCTCTTTCTTTTTTCTTCCTTTCATTCCTCTCTCTCTCTCTCTCTCTCTCTCTCTCTCTCTCTCTCTCTCTCTTTCCTTTTGAACCACCTGATTCTGTATCTCAGGCAGAACTTCAACTCACTATGCATCACAGTTGGCTTCAAAATTCTAGGAATTCCTTATGTAGCCTCCCAACAATTGGTATTAAAGATATAAATGACCATGTGTGGCAAATTTTAAGTTTTATTATACCACGTCTGTCAGGAATCACTTAAATATATTAATGAACAAATTACAAGACTACTAATAATAGAATTTTCAGCATAATTTATTAGTCAATTTGTTTTGAAATATGTGTTAGCAAAGGAACAATACTGTTCTTTTATTAATGATACATTTTTACTTACCTAAGCATATTTATATCTATTCATACGTTTACCATTAATTCTCAGACTAAGTAGTTCTGCTTACCAATACCCAAGACTTACATTACATATGATAGTAGCATGTTTCCCTGAGGATAGTTCTGCATAGTTTGTCTGTGTACCTTTTCTGGAGCCTCCTTACAATGTGTTTTAAAAACCATTAAGAAAATCATTTATATGCAGAGTTATCAGTGAGTTGGAAGAAAAGATCATAAATTCACAAATCCAGGAAGTGGAAAAGAATCAAGAAATCAGAGGAAAAGGAAGTTGTGGGAAAGTAAACAAAAAAGGCGTGGAAGCAGGAGAATGCCCTGAGAAGGAAGTATCCTTGGCATCCTGGCATTTTTAGCATGAACATGGAAACTAAAATTTCTCAGCCTTGAACTTTCTAAACTTCACATCACCTCAAAGTCTCTCACATATATGTCTTCACAGATCTAAGATCTCTATGTCTAATGTATGGTTGGAGTTAGGAAATTTATTCTTTGGGATCAGTTTTCCTCCACAAGGATAGAAGGTACTAAGAAAAGGCATATTCCTTCATTTAAATAAAATCAAATCCAATCATGAGATTTCAGTTATCACATTAACCTTGGGGGAAAAACCCATAGAGTATATAAATTCACTTGTTTTTAAGGCACCTTATCCTCTAGGAGATAACACTATGTCCCAAACTCCAAATGATGTCTGAAATTCTATTTGCTGATTTGACACAGTGAAGGACAGTCTCCTCATTTAAGACTGTTATTACAATTGTATGATGAAATTGAGCATAAACTCCAATCTCCCCAGTGATGTGCACTATGCAGCTACTTTTGCACCTATAGGTACATGTCTTCTAACCAGGTCTTCTTGCTCAGAGAATTTAGCCACTTTTATTTCCTTACGAGAGCATCTCTTTCCTTAGTAATGATAATGCCTGCAGCTATTAAACAAACACATTCTTACTAGGTCAGAATGCCTAAGGGCCCATCTTGATAGGAAGTAGAAAAAAACTGAAGGGGAAAATGCACTAGTATTTCTGTAAATAAACTTCCCACTTTGTGATATGCCTTACTGAAGATGCACTAGGCATTCTTCCTTCTTCCTGAGAAAAGGGTATGGAAGCATGCCAAGAAACACACTATCCCCCCCCCCTTTTTTTTTTTTTTTACAAAATCCTTATTAAGAATCACAAGAAAGAGGAATACATTGTTTCCTGGAACTTCATCTCCATCACAAAAGCTCAAAAGCTCTTAATTAAGAGAAAAAGAAGACATAAGCCAAAGTAATTAGTATTTAGTAGAGTGTAGTTCTTACATATCCTAGTTATGAACAATTGTTGAAGACAGGCGTGATATTACAGGCATTTAGTCCAAGAACTTGGAAGTCAGAGTCACATAGATCTCTGTGGGTTAAAGATTAGCCAGGTCTACACAGCAAGTACCAAGAAAGTCAAAGCTACATAGAGAAACCTTGTCTCAAAACAAAATGACAAGAAATAATGGCTTTTAAAAGTGACTATTATAGCTCCACAAGACGAAACTCATGTCTAGCACCATTAACTGCGTCAACAACTTGGGCTAGGTAGATCATAGGTCCTAGGAAAGAAACTACTACAGTTTGCTAAGTGAGGATGGTATTAAACTTCCCCCTAATAACATATGTTTATGTACTTAGATTAATGAATTTTTCAACTTTCATCAGAGAACCTTCTTTTTTACATGTGGGACTATTCATAAAAAGCCCAACAATAATGAACGTGCAAAATATAAGAGGCAGAGGAGTGTTCAGCCCTAAATGGGATTTTTTTTTTTTTTTGGTTTTTCAAGACAGGGTTTCTCTGTAGCTTTGGTGCCTGTCCTGGAACTAGCACTTGTAGACCAGGCTGGCCTCAAACTCCCAGAGATCCGCCTGCCTCTGCCTCCCAAGTGCTGGGATTAAAGGCATGCGCCACCACCGCCCGGCCCTAAATGGGATTTTTATACCACATCCTCGCTTTCTAAAGCTTAGGGATTGAGAAGAGGGATCAGAAAGACTGTAAGAGGCAGAAGTAGTGGATGACTACAGTAAAATAGTTTCTTTAGGAGATGAGAGGGTTGCAAAAATGACCTCAAATCCTTTGGGCCTGTATACACAAGACTACACAAGATTAAGCCAGACAAAGTTTAAGCATGAATGAGGAAATCCTACCATGATGAGGAAACTCCAAACTTGAGAGGCTATTAGCAATGGATGATTGATGGGAGAAGGAGATTCAGGTTTCTCAGCAATGAGGCTTCTAAGAGACTATCCATTTTCTTGTAGATGGTCCTAAACTCATCCACATATAGGCAGCTATAAGTGGTTTGAAAAAATTTAACATATGAAGTTGGGAGGGAAAAATGTGAGGGGATAATGGAGGAATTAAAAGAAAGGGATTGGAGGGTGGGGTGGATTTGATAATGTATTTTGTAAAAACATTAAAGTCAAATTCTAAAAAAGTTAAAATTAAAAAGAAACATACAAGGAAGACCAGTTTGAAAAGGCCTCTACTTTTCACCAGTCTTTCTCTGTTCTCTTATTTGATTTTCATAGTATGACTATTATTTTTAAAGTTTACTTATATTAGTCTTCTTTTTCTATATTTTTGTTAAAAATAGTGACTACCTAAAATATGGTGCATGCAATCATATCATTACTGCTGAATATGTAACATAATGCATGTTTTGTCTTATGGAAACAACCAATAATAATGTGTAAATTTATGATTTGAATGTAATTGACCTGATATTGTAGCCTGAGATATAGATATACATATCTGTAAGCAATGTGAATAATGAGCGTTTTTAGTTAACTAAATTATATTTAATTTCTTCCTCAGATAGAGTTGTGGCTTGGCCACTTCACTGAAGAAAATGACAAATAGGAAAACACAGCCAGCCACAAAATTGCCACTTACTAAACCCTTTCTGCATTCTTGAAAAGACTGATTTCATAGCCTCTGTCCACCGCCCTCATGCCCTCTGCAAGATAAATACTCTTCAACGTGGTCATATCTGATTCCTTTTGGCCCACAAACTGCTTAGTCAATGAAACAAACTGGTAGCTTCTTTTCTCACTTGTCATTAAATCAAATTTTGTGGTGAAGCAATAGTGAAAGCCAAATTGTGTGTGTGTTACTCATGTAACTTGCTTTACTTCAAAGCCATTTGATTTCTATAAGATCACTAAGAGAATTTACTTTCTCAGTTGTTTATTAATTCATTCATTAGTGTTTTGACTCATTTAGCAAATACTAATTAGATGCTTTCAAACACCAAACATGCTGTTAGCCTGTTATACATTCAAAGATCTTGGAGCCAGAGTCCTTGGCCTTGAGTTTATAGGCCAAGGGACAAAAGTAGTCAAAAATAAAAGATAAAACAGTTAGATATTATGAAAAAATATAGTCACAAACAATTTATAATGGCATTCTTTGTTTATATTGGAAATAAGATTATGAGGAAGATAAGAAACAACCTGTTCTTAATTTTGTCATAATTGCAGCACAGGAGGAAGGAGCAAAGCAAAGGTGATTATCTTTACAATAGCTTGGAGATGTCTTGAAAATCTTTGTGGTCAGTTTACCAAAATAAGTCTGAAAGCTGCTAGAAATATTTTATTTTTTGTTACTTGTACACATATGTGGGTGTGTATAGGAATGTGAATGCAAGTCCAAGTGTCTTGGGAGATCAGAGGCACTGGATGTCCTGGAGCTAGAGTTACAGGCAGTTGAGAATTTTCTTATATGAGTGGAGGGCAAGAAGCTCAGATACTCTGCAAAACCAGCACGAGTTCTGAATTGCTGAGTCATCAGCAGCTCCTGAAATATGAATTCTTAAAGCAAGCAAGGAGTGACAAAGGGAGTTTGGAATTGGCAGATTCAATCATGGAGTTGAACATAACTCTGTTTGAATGGGCAAATAAAATGCAACTGTAAAGAACTGAATAGCAAAAGTGGACAGATAAGGAAGTGAAGAAGGGCCCTGTTGGTTAAGATAAATAGTTATATGTCCTGCATGAGATGTGGAGTGTCTGGAAGAATCAACTATATAGGGTTACAATGATGTTTAGCTATTTTTATTTGGTTTAAGTGTATTTTTTCACTTTATCATTGTGAGTGTTTGTGCTATTTGTTTCTGTCTGTGTAGACAGGCACAGGTATCTGTCATCAGAAGATAACTGACAGAAATAATTTCTCTCTTTCTACCATGAGATCCAGGAATCGAAAGTGATTTCACAATACAGCCTGTGTTTTTAATGTTTTGAACCATCTTGCCTACCACAACTTGTGCTTTCAAAAGATTATTTTCATGTAAGTATGACGACTCTAGTTTAGAGATACTTGTGTCCAACATTGTAATGAGGAGGCGAGCAGGCCTGCTTAGCCCCAGAAATAACAACACACAAATTGTATTCTTTTAAACACTGCCTGGCCCATTAGTTTCAGCCTCTTATTGGCTAATTCTTACATCTTGCTTAACCCATTTCTAATATTCTGTGTAGCACCACAAAGTGGTGGCTTACTGAGAAAGATTCAACATGTCTGACCTAGAGGCTGGCTCCATAGTGTCTGACCAATTATGCTTTCTTTCTCCCAGCATTCTGTTCTGTCTACTCCACCGACCTATGTTCTGACCTATCAGGCTAAGCAGTTTCTTTATTAATTAACTGATAAAAGCAACAGATAGACAGATGACCCTCCTCCATCACAACATCTTAGATGCAGTGGTGCCTCTCTAATACTAAATGTTTTAATAAAAAGGACAGTACAGACTTTTCCTTAATAAAGATATATTGATTCTATGTGGTATTATTTCTGGGAATAAATAATATATATAAAACTCTGCTGACAACAGGTAAAACATGACAGACCAAAGAAATTTAGCAAACAAAGTCCAATTTGGTAAAGCAATGATCTTGGCCGAGGTTATTTCGGGAGTGTGAATAAGGGTTACCACAGGTGCAGAAATGATTCAATGACAGCTCCAAAAGGCCACCTAACATTGGTGAAACCTTACGAAAGCCACAACTCTGGAGCCCACTGTATGATTTTCATGAAGCTTGACAGGTTAGAGTGTTTTTCTAGGCATCTTGGCTGTTCTGCCTCATCCACATCATTTACTGATTCTTCAGCCTTGATGAGGGAATGGCTCTGTCCATCTGATCAGTTTCAAGGACTTACTGAGACTTCCAAATAGGTAATGAGAACCACTTTAGAACTTTGTAAGTCTCAACATACCATAGATTAGGAAATTGCTACGCAACAAATAATGAGTCCAAAAAGCATTCATTTAAAGTTCAGCTTATATCTAAGCTACTATATCTTTTCTTTTCCCATAGGAGTTCATCTATATTAAACAAAAGAAAGAAAACACCTTCATGAAAGAAGTGATAATGACAGTATTTAATAGCTGAGAGAAAAATATTGAAGGTTCATTGGTTATCTCTATGAAAGTTAAAAAAATAACTAATAGAAGTTGGTGGCATTATTTCTAAGTGTGATTGCTGTAGTTTGTACCTTCTATAAATGTTTTAGCTATCATAATTGACTTTTATGTTATAAAACATCCAAAATAATAATTTTGTTTTGTGTTAACATGTTTGCTGTACAAAAATGGGACCCAGTGAGAAATTAGTAAGTTATGATTTTTTATATTTAATTTTGTATATATGATTTTCAGGACAAGTCATTTGTAACCAAAGACATTTAGTTCCAGTAATAACAGCAACAACAAATGTACATTTATTGATTGTCACAGTCTCTGAAAATTCATGCCAATAGAAGTTGATTACCACTATCTAATGCACAATTCCTCCAAATTAAAGCTTTTTGCCCTCATTCCCCAAACTGCATAGAGAATTTCAAGGCAGCAAGTGATAAGGAATTAACCTTGACTTTGATCTTATTCAATACCTATGAGGTTTTGAAACTAGTAAACAAATGACATGAAGCTCATTAAATTTCCTTTCTTGTACAAGTATTATAATTTACTAATTTAAACTTACAAATGAGACAATGATAACTTAAATGATGTGGTATTATAACTTTATATCTTGTACTGCAGCAATCTAGACTATTATGTCTCCTTGTCTCTTTCTTTTCCTCTGCCAATTATCTCAATCATTTCAAAATACAAGAATTATAGTAGAAAAAAGGAAGAAAGATTTAACTAAGGCAAATCATGTATTTAAAAGCAAAATATTAAATTAAATTGGTATATTAATTAAATTGATATAATAGTTTAAATTAAAAGTTTTGTCAATGCAATTTATTAAGAAGAGGGTATAATCTAAGTGGACAAGAATAAAATCAGATATCTCTTAAGCAAAATTTAATAGTGGCAAAAATATTTTTAAGAGTGTTCAATATAATTATTAAAATACATTTTTATTATTATTATAAATAAATATGTAAATGTTCAATATAGTTAGTTAATTACATTGTACTAGCACTATTGTATATCCATAAGATTTACAATCATGCATTGTGATAGATATGGGTCTATTTTCTTTCTTCTACAGGTTGACATCCAGTTGTGCCAGCACCATTTGTTGAAGATTCTTTCTTTCTTACATTGTATACTACTAGCTCCTTTAACGAATATGAGGTGATCATAGGTTTGTGGGTTAAAATTCGGGTCTTCTATATGATTCCATTTGTTGACTTCTCTGTTTTTATGCCAGTACCACACTGTTTTCTGCACGGCAGCTCAGTAATAGCGGTTGAAGTCAGGGATGATAATGCCTCCAGAAGATCCTTTATTGTATAGGATTGTTTTGGCTATCCTGGGTTTTTTGTTTTTCCATATAAAGTTGATTATTGTCCTCTCAAGATCTGTGAAGAATTTGATGGGACCTTGATGG
>NW_004949098.1:4882445-4886437 GCF_000317375.1 Microtus ochrogaster
AATGGGAGGCTGGGAGGAGGCGGAAACTTGTTTTCTTTACTTTTCTCAATAAAAAAAAAGAAAAAAAGAGTTGCAAGTCAATTCTTAGTTCTACTTATATTAAGAATAATAAATTAAAGTTAAATATTTCAGTCTACCTGGAACATTGGAAAAATTAATGTTCTTATGATTGTATGTTGCTCTCCCTCTGGTTACCTAGAGAGCTAGGTCAGGTACTCCATGCTTTGGAGAAACTTCAAAGTCTTTTGGAACAACAGGAAATAGGATGATAACTCTTGCTCATTAATATTCTCATGTATGTAAAAGGGAATCTCTGAGCCTACCTAAATGGTCTGTGTAAATCCAACATTCCATTATTGTCACAGTAGAGGAGGGGTAAAGAACCTGGTAATTGCTCAATCTACAAGGTAGAGTGCTTCAGCAGTCTGTGGTTGGAGGCTGCTTGTTCATTACTGGCTGCCCAGATTACAAAATAATCACTCAGAAACTATATTATTTAAATCACTGCTTGGCCAATCATTTATGCATATTGCTAGCTAGCTCTTATATCTTTGGTTAACCCATATCTATTATTTTATATTTTACTACAAGGCTTGTGGCCTACTAGAAAGGTTCCGCAATCAGCTTGGGTCTTTCCCCTCTGGCTGCTACAATGTGTCAGTGACTCTGTCTGCAATTTCTTTATATATCTCCTCCAGTCCGTCTATATTCTGTTAAGCCATTGACTAAAAACAGTTTCTTTATTAACCAATAACAGCAACACATATACAGAAGACTTTCCACACCGGCAGTCCTCATCTTTTATCCAGGTCCTGCAACATTCCTGGAGAAGCAGTGGCCTTTGATATCAAGAAGTCATTGAAGATGGGTTCTGATGTCAGCAGAGGATATTAGCATCTTCACCACAAACAACAGGACCTCACCAAAAAGCATTGACAAAAAGAAGGCAAAAACTAAAACTTTCCTCTTGGACCTCTTTATTCCTGGGTGGTGGCAACTACAAGTTGCTGCCCGCATCTATGGGTAACATTTAAATTGACTCAAAATGGCATCTGGTGATCTAGGAATGTGATCATCTCTATTCCACCTATGGAGCTTTAGGTGAAGTCATCAGTCTGCTGAATTGGTTTTAAAGGGTCTCTCAGCGTCCACTTTTACCCTCACCCCTCCTTTCCTACACAACTTCCAATGTGAGTCAGATTAGATTAGTCCCCAGCTGTAAAACCTTCTAACAGCTTTTTATCATGGCAAAAAAAGATGCAACCCATTATCTTCAATGTCCTAATGTACCTTTCAGACTTATCTTTCCTTATCTACTTAGCATCATTTACCATAAGAAAACTTCATGGCTTCCTTTCTGTCATTTGAATTTATGTCACTGATTCCCATCTCAGGACATCTGTCCAGGTTGTTCTTCCTGATTGAATATTTCTTTCTATTCCCACATTTCCACATTCTTCATGCTCATCAGTCAGACTCAATACAAATGTTACCTCCTCATCTCCAGTCTGTCTGAATAATTTCTTAATCTTTTAGAGTATGTTTGAAATTATCCAATAACTGCCATTTTCCAGCCAAGGGCAAACAAATTTATCACTGAATAATTTGGTTAATAAGTGTGTGTGTGTGTGTGTGTGTGTGTGTGTGTGTGTGTGCATGCACGCATGTGTGTGTATGTGCTGGGATTAAAGGTGTGTGCCACCACCGCCCAACTATGACAAACCTATTCTATAGAAGACATTTGATATGCATGTGCAAAGAGACAATATTTAAATATCAGTAAATAAGTATTTAAACATTAATAATTTAATTAATCAAACATTAATAAAAATTAGAAATAAAGCAAGTGTGAGTGGAAAAGGAAGGTTCGCAAAGAAAGTGTAATGTCAACTTGATGTAACTTGTCTGTTTCAGCTTTTGTTTTATATTTTGCTTGTTTTGGTTTTGGTGACAGAATTTTACTATAATGCTGAGGATGATCTCCAAACTTCAGATTCTCCTGCCTCCACTTCTCAAATGCTGATTGGAGGTATGCACTGTGATTATGAAATACTAGCAGTGAAATCCAGAGATAGTGCAATCTTGGTTAACATGAGTTGCATTCCCAATACCTGTTCAAATTTTTAAGAATTATTAGAATACTGAGGAAAGAAAAAAAGGTTAGAATATATGTAACACACTAACTGTGAAGAATTATTACAGCTTATGATAGATACATGGCAGTTCTTTATAATATTCTATATTTTATGGATATGGAACTGAAACTAAACCAAAATGAAAATCCAGTAACAGATAAATTAGTAATGAGTCTGGACACAAGTGTTTGCAACAAGGCCATTGGAAAGCTTTCCTAAAAATTCTCCAAGGCAGTAATGTTTCTTAGAAAATACCAATGAAGATGGTAGTCATTAAAAGACAGGCAGATTCTGAGCACGTTGTAAAGGTACAGTCAGTATTTCCAAAAGAAGGGATTAAACATATGAGAACTATTTTCTGAACTGGAATGCATTATTTATCATTTTATTCTGGAATTTTCACCACCGAGATACAAATATTGTAATCATAATAGATTTTTAAAATAAAATATCTTATTTTCTCAACATTTTTCTCTCCATGGGGCTTCTATAACGTTTACAGGGTGCCTGGCATTAAAGTTCTTTCAAGCACCTGGCTGTAGCCCATACTCTTTCCTGTCTCATTTTATAATTCCAATCACTAGGCTCTCATATGAGCCAACATGCTCAGACTGTTGCTCTCTTCAGAAAGAGCCAGTGACTCACTCAGCAATTCTCTGTGTTAAAATAATGCCATCTGTTGTTAGCCAAGCTGTAACTAGAATCTCTCCTGCAAAGAAAGATGTGGTATTTTACCATAATTCATCTCAGTCATTATAAAGAAAAGATCAAGATTCTTCTACGAGTTGGCAACAGTGAGTAGAACTGGCGCTCTGAGACAAGTCAAGATCATTTAACTAGTTTATTTCCCCATATTAAAAAACACTAACCAATTTATTTGATAGCACTATTAAAGTTATTGGCTGCCATTCGAAAGAGCGAATTTAAAGATCTTCCACAGTCATGGACATTAACACTTTGCACTGCACATTTTCAAAATGAAAATTAATGTAATGTCTAAGGTCATAAGAAAAAATGTTAGGTCAGTTAACCATAAGTAATGTTTATGTATGCATCTTAGATCATAAGGAAAGTTAATATGTTACAGGTAAATGTAAATAATTTGTGAATGAAAACTGCACAGGGGAACAAAGAATTAACCTCAAGAGACCATTAAAGGCAAATATATTTCTTAGTAACTAAGAACTCATATGACAACTGACAGAATTCATATGCCTTGGCAATGCTAGGTTGTTCTTAAGAAATAAGAAGAAATGGAAAGAACAACAACAACAACAAAATAAACCTCAACATTTAGATTTAAGGTAACAACAAATAGCCCATCTTTTTCCTTTTTTGCCCTTTGCTGGTAAAGAGACAGATGTTCCCCAAAACACTGAATTTTTAAGATTTGTACAGATACTAGACATAAGAATAAGCCCATGGTGACCATGCAAACACAAAATACTCCATAAAATGTACGATTAAACAATTTGTCCTAGGAGAGTGATATCAGGAAGCTTTTTAGAAACAAATGCACACCCCTCGAAGACAGATGCCTTGAAGTCAGTTCAGAGGGCATACCTGGTTCATAGCACTCACTAAACAGTTCATTGTATGGAGTTACAAAAAAGAAGAAGAAATAATTTGCGTGATGGAGAGTCCAATGGCAGAGCTGACAACAGAATTGAAGCCCTAGGACCATCATCCAACAGTTATCATAAATATGAATGCATACAATATGAATACAGAGGTTGTAAAGAGTCTAAAAGTTAGATTTCTCTTTCTCTCTTCTCCCTCTATATAGCTCTTCTCTCTCTGTCTCTCTCTGTCTCTCTCTGTCTCTCTCTGTCTCTCTCTGTCTCTCTGTCTCTCTCT
>NW_004949098.1:4886537-4913092 GCF_000317375.1 Microtus ochrogaster
TCTCTCTCTCTCTCTCTCTCTCTCTCTCTCTCTCTCTCTCTCTCTCTCTCATGTGTGTCAGTGTCTGTGTGTCTATGTGTGCCTGACAATGAAGGCCAAAAAATGGTGTCATCGGATCCTCCTGAGTTGAATTGCAAACAGTTGTGAGGAACCCAGTGTGGATGCTAGGAACAGTACTAGGATCCTCTGGAAGAGCAGCCAATGCTCTTACTAATAAGCCATCTCTCTAGCCCCTACCCTTCTGAAAATTATGATGTCTTTTACTTTTGGAGAATATAATGTAATTACATTATTTCCCTGTCCCCTGTCCTTCTTCAACCCCCCACATCTGTGTAGATATGTGTATACAAATACATATTCCTAAATACATAACTATAACTAGATCATTCTGTGTAATGTTACTTGAAGCCCCTTTAAAGGGAAACTGGAACTTAAAAAAAATAAGCATGCTGAGAAAAAGAATGCCTACAGTGGAGAAGAAATCAGTTCACATAGAGAAGAAAATTGTTATTACAAAAGAAATTATTGGAAAGTCAATATATAAACTAAGGCCATCTCAGGGGAAGGGGATGCACCACAGCACTGGAATGTTGAACAATGAAACACATTAATGAAAATTTTCCATTATTGATTTGCCTTCTCAAATTGTTAACACAGTTTTTGAGGTATATAAATGAAGATAAATTACATCTATGAAATAAGGTGGAAAGTTGTAGAAATCCAAAGAAAAATAAAAAACTTTAATAAGAAAAAGATCAGATAGTTTTGTCTATAACTAAACATTAGAATCATCATAGATTTTCAGTTAGTAAGAGAGGCCAAATGTATATTGGAAAAAATAAAAAGCTGATGGTATTATATTCAAACTCTGAAGTACTTGTGAAAATTACACAGAAGTTATAACTTAAGTCATCTCTGAAAAGAAGTGTGAATCTAAGGTCAAAAATAGAAATTTAGTATAATATAAATACATGATTCATTTTTGTTGTTTGAAATTTTTAGTAGAAATCCAAAGGCGAGGGGTAGAAATATTGCTTAGTTGTTAAGGGCATTCCTTGCTTTTGTAGAGAACTTGAATTTTGGTTTCCAGGGCCCATGCTTGGTGGGTAGCAGTTAAGCAGCTAAATCAAGGTTTGTTGTGTACTCTAGGAATGACTTACACATGTGTTGGTCATTCATTTTCTTTGGGTGCAGCATGTTAGTACCACTCTGTCTTTGCAGCTTTGACAGTATGACGCTCTTGATACTAAGTTAGCAGCTCTCATTCCAATATGCAGCCATTCTGTTTGCACAGGAATTGATATACCATCTCCAACTCAATGTCTTGTTTCTGGGGAACCAAGTATGAACATATTCCCTATTTGTCCTCAAATTTTGTCATCCTATGTGGCACCACCCAGGGTCTATCTTTATCACTAACCATAAGCTGTCTTCTGTACCTAAGACTTGTCTTGGCTATTAAAGGACCAAATCTTGTGGAGTCTTAATCCATCCTTGAGTTTCCTAGAAATCAGGACCTTATCACTGAATAGTGCTTTTAGTGTTTTATACCATTTTCTTCTGTGATGGTACAGGCTGAGTTTTCTCAACCAAAAAGTAGCAAGTGAAAACATTAGGGTATAAAGCATGCAGCAGTCAATGAAAGAGGGTGGACTTTTACACATGATTACCAGACACTGAGAAATATATTATGATATCATAAGTTGTTACTCTTTCACATACTGAAACACAAATAAGAAGATAGACTTTAATTGTAATAACATATTTGAAATTCCTCATTTAAAATCCTTTGAATTTAGTAACATATATTTCCTTGAGGTAGTTTAAATGAATAGTATGGTGGAACTGGTTATAAAAGCACTCTCTTTTATATCAAAAAGCAGAAATTAAAATGAATAAAACTCTATGTTATGTCCATTGCAAACACAGAAATATATTTTCCCCTTTTTCTTCCTTAGTAGTTCTTCAAGAATTTCTAAGTGGATTTTGATCACATTCACTGTCTTCCCTCATACCCAGATTTACTCTAGCCTCCCTACCTACTCAACTTTATTTGGATAATCTTGTTTCATTTTGTTTTTACACTTTCATTACAAATTTCTTTCTCAGTAAAATAAGAAAAAACTGTTTGTTCTTCCATATATGGTTATAGAGGATGAGTATGTCAGAGTGCAAGGTTTAAGTAATTCAACTGATATTATGAAAAGATCATCTTCATGCTATATGAGAAAGTGAGGAAATTTAATTGTTCTTGCTACAATGATCTAATTAACTACTATAAAATGGCTAGCCTCTTTAGATTCATAGCACTTGACTATTATGTATAAGGCAATAGAATTAACAGAAGTATGATATGAAACAATTATTAGGAACAGTAGAGTGGCTATTTTGCTTATTTTTCCAAAAGCACTTAATTTTTCATTAAATACAAGGACAAAATATGTTAGATATGGAAGCATATGCCTATAATTCAAAGACTTGGGAGGTCAAGGCAGGAAGACTTTTTTCAAGTCTGAACAAGCCAGGCCTACAGAACAAGACTGAGTCATTATAAACCAGCAAGGGGAAAAGGAGAAAAGAATGAAGGGAGGGAAAAGGAAGGAGAGGGAGCTGGAGGAGGAAGGGAATAGCAAGAAAAAAATTGATTCTACCTGTCTGTCTGTCTATCTATCTATCTATCTATCTATCTATCTATCTATCTATCTATCTATCTATCTCTATCTATCATCCATCAATCTATCTATCCATCTATCTATCCATCTATCTATCCATCCATCCATCCATCCATCCATCCATCCATCCATCCATCCATCCATCCATCTATCTATCTATCTATCTATCTATCTATCTATCTATCTATCTATCCATCTATCTATCTATCTATCTATCTATAGAATCCCGTTAGAGGATTGGTTCCAAAGAGATAATCTCCATCTATTAATAGCTACATTATTAATAATTTCTTATATTTAAGGCACTGTATTGTTATGTGTCTTATCTCACCAATTTCTCAGAAATGAAACTGGTGATCTTATTCTCTTCTAACTTACAGAGAAGGTGATTGGCAGTTAGCAATCTATGTGAGAAATCCTCTCAGTCATCTCATCTCATTATTAAAAAAACATGAAAAACTTATGAGTATGTTTCCAACCATGGGTTAATTATAGAATAAACTTAAAAATAGAATTAATTGTGAAACTGTATTAAAGAGGTAACCAAGGGACCAAGTGATAACCATGGGTTAACGTGTCTTTACTTATACATTTGCCTCAAGAGTTAGGAGAAGGGAGCAGATTCTTGAGGAAGTCCTGTGGAAGAAGGATGTGAGGTCCTTGACAACATGGTTGGAAAAAAGTCAGAAGAATGATAGCCATGTATTCTATTGGATTCTCAGCCTGAGGACTTGATGATAGCTACTTTTTGGCAAACCGTAGCACAAAATTGAAAGTAAAAATACATTAGACCACAAAAACTTGCACTTTAGGACAATGAAACAGTAGACATGGGTTTATATATATGTATATAAACTGGTACAGTTACAAGTAGTTTCTATACTTGCTGCTTCAAGCTCTCTGAGTGCATATATGCCTTGCTGAGTTCTTTCAGAGGATCCTCTACCCCTTATAGTTTTTACAATCTCTCCTTCACCCTCTACCAGAGATGCTTTGCATTCTGTGGGGAAGGATTTGATGGAGACTTCCCACCTATCCTCTTTCTCAACATAATGTCCAGTTGTGGCTCTCTGCATCTTGGTTTACTCCCTCTTCCCTGGGCTATTTAGTTTCTGGTTTTTGATTACAAAGCAGTGTCATGTATGAGTTAAGTAGAGTTGGTGTTAAGTCAAATCAGTCATTGTTTGGCTACTCCCACAAATTCTGTGCCATTACTGCCTTATTTTGCAGGCAAGACAGATTTTATGTAGGTTAAAGGCTTTGTTGCTGGGTTAGTGTCTGATCGTCCTTCAGCAAGCTACAGAGTACCATCCTATACCAAAGAGACTGGAAAATAAGGGTGAAGACTCTATGGAGGCATCTGCTCAACTTCTCTTTGTTTAAGAAGTTGTATGGGTGTTGTCCTCAGCAATGGGGCCCCAAAGTCTGTTTTCAGAGAGCATCTCTGTGTCTTAGCAACAGCATGGGTTGTTTGGAGATTTCCAGTCAAGTCTTCCAAGTATGGGACTGTGTTGCTTTCATTTGAATTGTTGGCCAAGGAGGCCACAGGGGACCAATACTGTATAAACAAAGAAAATAATTAAAAATTAAAAACAGCATAATCAAAGATGGAGAAGAAGGTGAAAAATGATTATGAGAAGAAAAGGGGAAGAAGAATTGTAGCAATTGGGAACAGATGTAAACTTCATAGGTAGATGCTGTTCAATGAAGTCAAAGCCTTATAAATAAAAAACCTAGTGGTGGGTGTACAATACTTCCCTCTGAGTTATTGGCTGGAGAGTTTCCAGAACCCCCCCCCAAAGATAGATACTGACTATTTCATTGGTTTTGCTTGCTTGATAGGACTAAGTGGTATAACTCTATTTGTTATAATACACATTTTTGTTATAAGACTCTGAAAAATCAGGTTAGAACTCAGAAGCTCCTTCCTTGCTGCCTAGCACTCATAGTGCCTGAAGGTGTTGTACAGAATTCAAGGGTAAAACAAGAAAAACACTGACAGTCTCACCCGTCAATAGGCCCCACTTACTAAATACAAACCTGCCAGGCAAGGTATGCACGATGGTACAATAATGACATATATTGGAAATAACAAAATACTTGTTAATTGAATTGAAGGCCTGTCTCATGGGAGATAATATACATCTATTATTATAAATCTGGCCAGGAGAAGGTCATGGACCCAAGGAGTAAAGGTCCTATCATTGTCTCTATATGTGAACATGTCAAACTTCCTCCTAAATAATTTATTCATATTTATACCAATAAAACAGCGAGGTTCTCAGCCAGATCAAGGAGTGGTCTGTAAGCTATATTTTCTATACAGAGATTAATATCTGGTCAAAACACTAAGAATATCTGATCATTATTACAGGACTGTTGCAGTCATGAACATACAGGAGCTACTGATATCTACATAAGATCGGGCCCTTCAACATTTTATCATGAAGAAAGGGGGTATCCATAGATTCCACCTCTTCCTATAGATGTATCAGCTGTTAATAATTGCCTCAAAAGGAAGCTTCCTATTCCTTTTCTGAGAGACTACTTGGGAGGAAGGATATCAAAAGGAAAAGAAGGGCTATTCTACAGCTTGGAGGGTGGTGAACAGAAGTTCAACACATTATATATAAAACTGTCAAAATATAAAACTGTCAAGAATTCTCTAGATAATATAAGAAAAATAAACTCTAGAAGTTGTAGAATTTTCACACATGAACAGGGATTTTGACCTACTAATCAACATATTTTCCTTTGCTTGCAAATTTTTAGCATAAAGCAGTAATTACAGTTTACCATTTCATTTAAAACTGAAACCAACAATCTACACAACTTCAATAATGAATTTTACACTATGAGTTATAACAGAGTACCCCTGTCTTCTGAACTGAGTCCTCACTTTTGGCTTTATGAGAAAAACAGCAGAATGTTGAAATACCAAACAAGTTTTAAGAAGTTAAAGTCTAGTTAGAGTGAGAACCAAGATGACAGACTGTCAAATAAGGAAACAAGTAGGGACACAGTCAGAGTATGGATCTGGGGAAGTGTCGTCAGGGAAACCAGGAAGCGTGAGATCTGTTCCTAATAAAGCAGAGTGTCCTTGAGCAGTTGCTCCAATAGTCAGAGAAAAGTTCATGCATGAACAGAGCATAAAGAAGCTCAGCAATGGGCACAAATGTTCCTTGTTAACTGTAAGGTCACTGGATTTTTTTCTTTATGTCTTCATTAAACTCATTCAAAATATTCAAATAAAAACATGTACAGCATTTTCTGCTGTGTGTGGACTTATACTCCTGTCATCCCAGAACTAAGGATCTACACACAGGACACTCCATTGTAACATTTTGATTATAGTATTCATTTAAAGACAAAAGCATCATAGGTGTTGATAAATTCCTTTAAAAGTAAGTACATTTTCTCTTGTCCTTTTTGGTAGAAGATTATAAATATTAAAAAATGAAAAATTGTAATCACAAGATGATAATACAGATGTTTACTTTCGACTCTTGCAATAAAAAATTTACTAACCTAAGTAGTCACTGTGGAACACCAAAGCTTTATACCAGAAAGAGGCCCTCTTGCGTGCTCTTCAGACCTTTGTGATCCCTGGGGCTTTATGGCTGCCAGCCAACTGTGACAGTCACTGGTAAGCACTCTAATAATGAATTCCAAGAACTTTTCTCCACACTGGAGTAGTAATACTTATTGTAGTTATCAGTAACAAAAAGAATGGTCTCTTTGGTGGTCTCTTAACAAGCTTTGTATTTCCCACACATTTCGGTAACTGTTTGATATAATTATTGGGGCTCATAAGAAAATAAATTTTGTATAGCAATACTCTTGCCTGCTGTGAAGCTTTGCTTACAAATAACATACGGCTACTACATTTCCCTGAACAATATTGGTCTGCAGCAGCAATAAAGTTGTCATCAAGAGGTGACAATAGACCATTTTGCATGGTGATAACCACCATCTTATATATAAAAGCTCAGAACTTTATGGGACCTTCATAAATGTGATCAATGACCACAATAAAGTTGAGAGGCATTTGTGGTGGATTATTTTTCTCTGCCTCCCAATACGAGCTGCTTTGCTTGCTGGTCTGATGTTAGGTTGCAATGGTTATGTTGATAATCCAGAATTGTCAAGGAACAGGCATAACTGCTTCTATTATGGCTTCCTCAATTCTGCATGATGTCCATTAGTTTATTCAAGTTACTGTAAGCCCACCATGTTTTAGAAGTAAGGGAAAGGTCTCTCTACTTTAAATAAACTGGAAAAGAGAAGCTAGTCTTTCCATGCTTGAATATTTTATTTTATTTAGTATTTATTTTATGTGTGAATGGAGGAACATGTGTACCATAGTGCACATGGAATCGAAAGAACAATCTTGAGTGTAGATCCTTGCTTTCTGCCTTGTTTGAGTGATGGCCTATGGCTATTTGTAGCTGACATGGAGCAGGATAACTAGTCAGGAAACTCATAATACTCCCCTATCTCTATTTCCCACCCATAAGACGGCTGACATATTGGCACTTTGCTATATACTGTATTAACTGAGATCCTCAGGCTTGTCTTGTGAATGTTTAACCCACTGAGTCATTTCCCCAGGTCAGCATTATAATTATATAAAGTTCTAGATTCCATTTCTATGAAAATAATTTACTTAAATTTTAGAATTTCATTGAAGAAGTAATATGTGTTTATGTGCCCATTTGCTTTAAATTTATTGGAAACATATTACATATTACTTGTTTGCAAAAATAGTCAAGTGGTTTAAATGTATACCTCAATTAAAGAAACAGTATCATACTATTTGCAGAAAAGAATGTATTCTAAATATTTTTCAAATGTATGCCTCCTGGCAGACATACTGGTAAATTCTTCCTGCCTCCATTGGCACTTGCACCAGCATAAGCATACACTAGATACAAGCACAAATTTACAGGCACAGAAATAAAAATAAACTAAAAATTTAATTTAAAAGAAAATAATTTGTCTTTGTATTTTTTTCACATTTCCTAACTAATAAAGCATATATCTTTATTTGTTTTTTTTTACAAAGAGATGATGGGTTAATAGAGAACATCCACGCTCAGAAGCATGCATGCACACCTACGGACTCACAGACATCACATGGAATCCTACCCTACCCCCAGAAATCATGGATCAAAAACTAGCAGCAATATGGAAAGGGGGGGAAGATCCAAAGAATGCCAGCAAGTGTGAGACCCACTGGGTGATATGTCATTAATTCTTTTAAAACTTTGGATTGTTACCATGCATACAATAAATGTCGTGCTGCCTTAAAAAAAAAGAAAATAATTTGAATCAATATTACATGTTTTATAAGCTAACATACTGTTACTTTTATAAAATATTTTGTATATAGATGATAATTTATTAATAAAATTATTGCTTTATGTTAAGTGAAAGTTTAATTCAATAATTATACTGCAAATTGAGAAATCTTGCTATACACATTCTGAAACATTTTCATTGAACAGGAGTAATACTTGTTTTCTGCAAAACATTTATATATGTGAAACATTACACATCACAATATATGATATATATGTACATATACACATATATAAACATGATATATCACAGTGCCTATGCAGCACTGAATTTGGTAAGTTAAACCACATGTTTTAGCTACACAGCTACCTTAAGCCTCTGGATTTACCCATTGATTTTAGCAGGAGCCACAAAATTAATAAATAACAGATACATATAAGATCAATGATTCTCTAATTTAGTTTGCTTTCATTAACCATCCAAATTACTTATCTAATACTAGAATGGTTTAATAAACAGCTACATCTATTAACTAATGTTAGCTATTTTCAATATGCCAGTCAGTTTCTGGTGACTACTGGCCTATCGCGCCACATACTGATCTATGATGAGGAAGTTGAACACCATAATGCTTTGCAATTTGGGGCAAAATTCTGCAATGTTCCAGGATTCCTAAGGGGTTAAATTTGTAAAAATTATACCTGGGACCTTTTGACAGACTTCATTACTAGTGTGTTCATTTGGAATTAAGAAAAGATATACAAGGACCCAAGCTATCTTCATTTTCATTTAACAATCATAATAAAGAATATGGTATTTCATGAGTAAAAACCCAGTTTTAATTCCAGCTTTGTTCATTTTTTTATTCACGAAATGTTTCTTGAAATGAAAACAATTTGAGTGGAAGTTAAGGCACATTTATTTTTTTATTATCCATTTCAAGAAAAATAGATTTCATTGAGATGCAAGAATTGTTCATCATTTGAAGGGAGCACCACATGTGTCTGTGGGGCGAAACAAAGAACACTATGGTCAGGTGGAGGCCAGGACTGCTTTGAAATAATTTCTACTGGCTACAACCAAATTGCTGTACTCAAGGAAACACAGCATCTATGGTTGCCTATTCAAAACGAGAACGAACGGGTCAACACTAGCATGGTTGGGAGAGGGGCTGAAAATAAATGAGTGGGCAGTCTAGTTGTGGAGCTATTGGTGGCTGAAAGCTGCAAAGGTAGAAAGAGTCACTTTTTATGGGCGTGGGCCATTTGTGATTGTTTGTATCACTTCATGACCTTTGACTAAAATATTCTAGGCAACAGTTTCCTTTTTTTCCCTTTACAATTGTAGATAGAGACATTATATTTAAATTGATTGTCAAAACTTAGAAGTTGGAAAGTTTCACATAACTGTATAGATGATGCTTCATTGGATAGGTTTATACCCACAAGCATTTGTGTAGTACTGATATTTGACTCAATGAGCTATTAAAAAACGAAGTAAGATATTAAATTGGAAAGAGCATATAATGTACAAGGAGGGATCCAGGAGAAGCTAAATGGAAGTATAGAGAGATGAATACAAGCAATGTGTATTGAAAACTTGTATAAATACTTCAAAGAATAAATCAATTGTTTTAAAACAGCATTGTAGCCGGGCGGTGGTGGCACACGCCTTTAATCCCAGCACTTGGGAGGCAGAGGCAAGCGGATCTCTGTGAGTTCGAGGCCAGCCTGGTCTACAAGAGCTAGTTCCAGAACAGGAACCAAAAGCTACGGAGAAACCCTGTCTCGAAAAAAAAAAAAAAAAAAAAAAAAAACCAGCATTGTAAGAACAAAAGCATAAACCTGCATTTGGAATATATTCGCTCTCTCTTCATACATTTCTGTAACTGTTATAGACAAAAAGTTCACCCACCATCCATCAGCCCTTTCTCTTTCCTTGCCAGTTCCATCTTAGACACTATATGGTAACCACCAGCTAGTCCAAATTTTGAAATTATTTCTAATATATTGTAACTCCAAAGGTGAAGGGCAAGTACAGGGTTGTGAAACATTACTGCATTTTATATCATTTTTATGAAATACAGACTTTTACAATCACTGTCAGAAGACAACTTAGTAATACTTAATTTTCACTTTAATTACCTCCATAGATTATATTTCCTCACAACCCGAACAGATTCAAGGATACAGATAGTTTGGACACAATCCATGGCTAGGCAGTGAAAATGATTAAGATGCTGGGAAATTGGCTGTGTTGCTAAAGAGAGAATGAAGTAGACAGACTAAGCCACAGTAATATATGTTTTCAAGTAAGATTTAAATGAACACAGATGCACATCAGTTTCTTACAAAGAAGGCAAAGAAGGGTTGATAGGACTTGACTGTGTATATGATCACTTCAAAAATATGAAAAAAATAGGCATCAGAAAAACATAAGTTAGCATAGATGGTTACTTCATTTTTTTAAAAGAACAATTCTAAAGAGCAAATATGTTATTCCCTACTTGAAAAAGACACTGGGCAGTGGGAATTTATATTATCATTATAGAATCTCTTAAAAAGAAAAAACATGCGAAAGACTAAATTAGGCTCATCTTTACTCTGACTTACTGATTTGGTTTTCAGGGTGGTACAACACCAGAGAAGTCCATGTCTGTTCTGTCTTTTAAAATTCATGCTCTCACGAAATCACTGTTTGATTTGGAAACAGACATATGAATAAACAATGATCTGGGACTCTAAACACTGGTCTCTGCAATGGCTTCCTTTGGTCTCTTCACAACATATAGATCCAGACATGACTCAACATTTAAATTGGTAGTCAATTTTAAAGCAGAAAGACTTCACATTACAGCATAGGTTTCTGTAATTTCTGGGCAGCTAAATGTAGAATGAAGTAATATCAGATGTTTGTCCTCACAAGGACATGGGTATCTAGAGGTATGGAATGGTATGTTCCCTTTGCATTAAGTCCCACAGGAGTTTATCACCCATAATGGTGATATTCCTTGCTGAGGAATGGCCGTTCCTCCTATGACTCAATTGTTCTGTGTAGCAGGAGCAATTCTATGGCTAGGGTTATAATTCAGTAGTTAAGAAGCACTTGCTGTTCAACGTTTGGAGCTGAATCCAGGTCACCAGAACTCACATAAAAGCCAGGAAGGTGTGACTGTCTATAATCTCATTTCAGGAGGAAGACTTCCCAGTATCAATCTGTAGTTAGACTTGCCATAACTGGAAAGCCCCAGGGTAAGTAAGAGTCTGCTTCAAGCAAGCACCAGGTACAGTAAGAGACTCTTTCAATTAATAAAGTAGAAATCAATTAGAAAGAAACTCAATTTTAGCCTCAGGCTTTCACAATCATGCACATACATATTCCACAAAACATAAACATACATGTACATGTGCATACATATATACATACACATGTATATATGTAAACACCATACATGCATATGCATGCAGAAAAGAGAACTTTTTCTTCCCCTATACCTCTATTATACCTGTATTATTTATCTGATATTACTGTCCTGATTTATTTGTACGTTTGTAAAGTCCATAAGACAAATCCACAGGCTTTCCATTTCTCCTTGTCTAATGTCAGAAGTTCTTGTCATTAGATATCAATTTGTACATGAAAAAAAAAAAAACTTTCCAAAGGTCATTTGAAAAATATTGGCATTTGAAGCACGGAGGGATTAAGGTATTACCATACTGCTGGAACCTGACAAGCCATTATGGATTAATTAATTATCAGATTGACTTTGTGTCACCAGCTATTCTGAGGTCACACAGCAACCTGGGTACACCATGCTGATGCCTGCCCTGTCATGTTTCCACGCTTCCTTTTCTTGATGTTAATATACTAGATAAGTAGTGCAAGAAAATCTAGAACTAAGAGAAATGGAAAAAATGTCAAATGCTAAACAATTATAATGCTCACTTTCTTTATCTTCTATTATATTTTAATGCTATTAATTGTAATTAAAATTATAGCTCAGCAATTTTGTTTCTCATTTTTTTGAATTTGGTTTTTCTCAGCATTTGCTTAACAAATATCTAGTGATCAAATTCTATGCTGCACCATCTTGTAAATCCTAAGCTTATAGCATGTTTTAGGCATTGGGGAGATGGCTCTGCAGGTAAGAGTATTTGCTTCACAAGCATTCAAACCTGAGTTCAAATCCCAGGATCTATAAAGGTTTCGGTATGCCCATGGTTACTTGTCACACTATCATTGTATATGTCAGAGGCAAAAAGATTTCTGGGGCTTTCTGGCTGCTAGTCTAGCTTCAGGTTCAGTGATAAATACTGTCTCAAGGGACAAAGGCAGAAAGTTATAGAGCACAAAACTGCTGGCCACCATGCACACAAGCATGTGCACCCACTCATTCACATGCGCACATACTTTGCACACACACACACACACACACACACACACACACACACACACACACACAGGAAAAGGCAAATATAAAGAAATAAACCATTCTGGCTTCATGTAGTTTTTCACTCCATTGAAGCAGAAACATAATGAAAATTAAAAAAAATCAGTGACATAAAGTACAAAATTATTTCAGATAAAAAATTCAATTGAAGGAACAATGCTATAAAATATCACAGGATAATTTACATTTTATCTAAGCTGGCCAGCATATAAGCAAATGCTTTAATGACTTACATTAACTCTGGGATCAATACATGATGGAACTGAAAGGGTTCATTGCACAAAGAATACTTAATGATATACTTATTCAATATCTGTTCATATTATACACTGCTAGTCGTTTTGTTTTCATTAATTTATCATATAGAAAAGTGTAATTCAGTTTATAATGCCAATATTTTGGGCACTTCATACTTTTGCAAAATTTTGCAGTTTAAGTAAACTCAAAACATCAAAAGTAATATAAGTTGAAATCAATAATGAAAGATTTGTAAGCATACATCTAAAGTCTTTGAGTGGTGTGTTTAACATGTATGTCCCTTTGTTTGTGCAAAACATCTAAAGTGAAAGGTAAAGCTAGGGCTGGAGTGATGGCTTAAAGTTTCAGGACATGTACTGACCTTGTAGAGAACCTGGATTCTGTTCCCTGTGTCCACATGGCAACACACAACTGTCTGTAACTCTAGCTTCAGGGGATCTTAGACCTTCTTATCGTCTCTGGACACACTGAGCTCATAAGCAGAATGCCACAGAGATACATTATATACACATAATTAAAATTAAAAATGAATTAATAGACTCCATCAGCACTACTATTACTCTGTTAAGAACATCATCTCAGCATCTGGTGTCATTCTGAGCATTTTCAGGAGCAGAGTCATAAATAATATAAAACTATATGTATATATCATATAAAAAATATAAAATGATAAATATAAATTATAAAACAGAATAGGCAAAATAGTTCCTAAAAATTTTGAATTGCAAAGAGTATCCCAATATTACATAGTAAGGAGGTAAAATGCACATGTGTGAATTTGAATATTTAAGTATTAAAAAGTCAAATTTTGTAAATCAACTAAACAAACCATGGAAATGTAATGCCATGAAATAAATCCTGATAAGTCATCTGCCCACTGATTGTAAAAACAAATATCCTTGAGAAACCTCTGCCATTACTAAATGATTGTGAACTCTTTTCTTTAATAATGAAAAATATGGGGAAAGCAGAAGAACAACAAAAACTTAAAGCCAAATGGACTTTGTTTAAGGCATAGATTAAGTTATTTTGATGCATTTCCCATAGCTACAGCTATAGATTTTCAACTTTTCTTTTATGACCTTAACTAGCCAAGTTTCTTCCAGTTGAGCCTTATCTGGCACAAACAAAGATGGCAGAGTCGTTTCTCTCTCAAGTCATAGTTAGTCTATGTGGGAATTTGACTTCATCACTTATAACAGCATTAAGAAAATACTATCGTCAAAGTTAAATTTTGATGATCTTAGCTAATCAATTATGAGTTCTAGTTTCTCAAGCCTATCTTGCCTGTCTTTATATAAGCAAAAATATAATCAACAAAAAAATGACCATTTGCCTCAATATTATTTCTGTGTTATTTTTAGTGGTTTAAAATTAAGCACTTCCATGTGCTTTAAAATAAGTGAGTGATGGCACGTGCATGCTGTGAGAGCAACATCTTATTTAAAGCCCATGAGCCACCAGGTTTGGGATACTTTCTCAATATCCTGCCCTCTGGTTTTGTAATTAATACAAAAAGGATAATCAAAGAAATAGATATTTGACTTAGTGACATTGACAGTTCAATGAACCATATGCCTTAAATGTGAACTTAAATAAATTCTATTAATTGTACTTCATTATCACTACCACAGTAACTGTATCATATTTCACAAAATTGCCTTGAGTGTGTGTTATTTATATAAACATTTAGGTGAGTGAGCACAGCAAAGCAGACACTTATCAGTTGACTTCACTTTCTAATCCTTCTCACTAATATTGTTGAGGGCCAGGAAGATGGCTCAACCAATAAAGGCACTTGCCATCACACCCAATGACATATATTCAATATCCAGGATTGACATGATGGAAAGAAAGAACCCATTCCCATAACTGGTATTCTGACATCCATAAACATACCATAGCAATGCCCTTCTATAAATTAACAAAATGTAAATTATAAATTTATTCTTAAAGTCCAATATTAATCTACCCCACAATCCAAGGTTGCTTCTTCTAACCATTTACCTTTTCTCTTGAGAATACCAGGCTATCTTTCCCATTACTCATGTTTTAAGTTGTTTTCCTCCTAACGTAGCATTTACTGGAAAAATGCATGACGGTTATCTGGGATTTCTAAAAACAATACTTGGATTCACATTAGCTTAGGTTTAAGACATAAAAGAGAAAATTAGATTTATTAACAAGTTATGTGAATTCTGACTCTATTGTCACACTTTGTCAGGATGTCACAGATAAGGCATAAAGACAAACAACTCTTACGGAAGTCTTGGCAAGATAAAGCATGGACAATACAAAGCAGATACACCCACAAAGGACTTGTTCAAATTGATTTAAAAAATTCTATAATTTCTTTTCCAAGAAGTCCAAACTTCACAGAGTAAGGAAGACTTGCTCAAATTCTCTTGTTTCCATAAATTACTCATAGAAGAGATTAACGATATAATCACAAGAGAAGAAGAGAATAAGTTTACAGTTAGAGAGACCATTCAGTTGTTAAAGAGACTTGCTGCTGTGGGAAGCAAAACTTGTCCCCAGCAATCATGTTGGGAAACAAACCCTGAAAACTCCAGCTCCAAGGACTTCAACACCCTCTTTCAGCATCTAGGGGCACCTGTACTCACATGCATATATTCAACACAGATACATATATACATAACTAAAACGTTTTTAAAGGAGAGAAAACAAGGAGGAGGAAGAGCAAGGGGAGAAGGGAGAAAGAATCAGTTCTACATCCTTCTGGTCCTTAGAAGGCAATGACAACATAATTAAATCTGAAAAGTGGATGACCAAGTTCCTGAACCTTTTAAGGCAATTGTTAGAACTGAGACTTCTGTTAAGCTGGAGATATCTCAAGATGGTTGTGTAAAGCAATCAGGAGCAGTCGGGAGCTGTCAGCCATGTGTTGAGGACATGATGACCAAGTTCTGAAATCCAAGTCTTTTACCAGTTTCTAAAGTATATGATATTTACCTTCAAATAAAAAAGAATATTTCATTATAAATTCTTACACATACACACACGCACACACACACACACACACACACACACACACACACACACAACCAATAACTCACATACTTAAGTAAATCCCTTGATTTCATCACTGTAGTAGCTGATGAAGTAGTGCATAGGAAACAAAATACTGCAAAAGAAAATAGATGCTAAATCAGAAAATATAGTTAAAGCCTAGCAGGTAAAAAAACCACTAGTACAAACAATGAATCCTGGGAGGACTGTGCAATGCTTGGATAAATTTATAGATATGGTCATTAATTACATATTAAAAGCACTTAAGAAGAGACATTACTAACTGTATGTCATTTTTGTTAATGAAATCTATGCAGCTAGGCATGGTCATATATATGTGTAATCCCAGCTCTCAGAAGTCCGAGAAAGGATGATAGTGTATTCAGTGACAGCCCGACTACATAGAAAGAATTTTATCAGAAATATAACATAATATAACATATATATATATATGTATATACATACATATATATAATAAACAACTATGCTAATAATTTCTGTATTTATTCTAGGGCACTCTTAAAGAAAGTAATATAATTCCTTTCTGTAAATAATTCCTCATAATATAAACATGCATAGATATTATTATAGATAAAATAACATATAGTTATACATATTATATTTATTTTATATATGAGTGTCTATAACTACAGACAGAGCCCATTGAATATTATTAGTGTTATAAACCGATGATGCAAAGATTATTGTAGATATAAATTTCATTAAGAAACAAATTCAATGAAGAAATAAAAATAAAGTAAAAGAGGCCAGAAGAATTCAGCAATGTTTGTAGATAACTACTAACTTCAATAAAACAACATTTCTACAGGACAGTGAAATAAGGCTCCAAAATCATGAATCCTTTGCATAGTATGAGGCCTCCTGGTGTCTACTGAAGAACATCTTAAAGCATAGTCAACTTAAGATGAGCTGTGATGTTTTTTTAACAAAGACCACAGTTAAAAATTTGCTGTTGTTTTCTGTGCTTATGAGGCAGTGATTCATCAGCAGTGATTCATCTGTTCTACCAGACAGATACACTGTTTTCATATTTTTATTTTAGGACTAAGTGATGAGAGAGTCTGTTGGTACTGTGTGCTAAGCTTTCCACTATATTGGTAATTTCTATAGTCATGACATGACTATTAAAAAGTGAAATCACAATATCTGAGTTACACATCTCATAACAGCATTTGGGGTACTGATGACCACATATATACTGGCCATCCCACAATATTCCCTTGAGTCTGAAAAGATCCTCCATAGAGCAGTGATGTAACCACTGTGAAGTAATGAGCCAAGCTGACACTCACACTTATAAGGATAGTGTTGTAAACAAGCCTATGCTCTTGCCAGCTAGTTGGTATAAGTCTAATTTTCTTCATGTTAGTACACATGATCTCTTACTTTCCTTTCCATTTTTGTTATCTAAAAAATATAAAAACAAACAACACTGTGATCAACAGCATTTTGGGGGATGGAAGGTTAATTTCAGCTTAGAGATGACCATCCATCACTGAAGGAGGACAGGTCAGGAACTCAAGTATTAGCTTGAAGTAAAAGAATTGAAGAATACCCATTGCTGGTTCATGGTCTAGATTATACTCAGATTGGATTCTTCTTACATAGCCCAGAAATACCTGTCCAAGGAACATTATCCACAGTGGGCTAGGCCATACTGCATAAATTAACTATCATGACAATGTGCCACCTCACCCAAGCCACATCAACACATATGATTACAAGCCAGTCTAAGATAAACAATCCTTCATTTGAGGGTTTCTTCTTGGGAGAGTCTAAGTTGACTTAACAGTTAAAACCAAATAGGATGCATGATAGAGATAATTAACAACTATTTTACTAAATTATATGCTTGATTCCTCTTTGATCTTTTATCAGTATTTTAGAGTAGAATTTGTCCTACTAAAAATAAAATACTTTTATAAAGAAGTTCCTATGTTATATGATCAGCATATATTTTATATTTACCTGCTATATTTTATATTTACCATTCATCAGCTCAACCATTTATTTATTATTATTTTCTCTTTTTTAGGTTTTTCAAGATAGAGTTTCTTTTTAGCTTTGAAGCCTGACCTGGAACTAGCTCTCGTAGACCAGGCTGGCCTCGAACTCACAGAAATTTGCCTTCTTCTGCCACCCGAGTGCTGGATTAAAGGCATGGGCCATCACCATCCAATTTATTTATTATTGTTTTCATGCCACATGTAATCTCATGTTTAACTCATTAAATACCATGTTTAATTCATCATGATCTAAGAAGCAGCAGCTATACCAAGTGAATGATTGTATACATGTTTGCATGGCATAGAGATTATGTTGTAGCATGTTATCCCACCCAGGCTTTTTTTCTATGTAATCACATGGTAGAGAAAAAAAAACTTTTAAATTCTCCCAACTTCATGTTCTACAAGACTGTATTATTTATACTGTACCCCTTCTGTGAGTCTCACCACTTTTATCATTCTATTCTTGCTTAAGTGGCCAATACAAGATTTCACGTTGCATTCAATTTTCACATTCCTTAGTCTCCAAGTCATGACTTCCATTGTTTTGCATCCTCAGAAGAACATCACTTAGCTTGAGGTGCTTCAACATCTTCTCATGATGACAACATTATGCACTTGGTCAGTGGAGCTGCTACTGCACTTCTCATCCTCAGGTACCTTACTTCATTATATCTTGTTGAAAATGATGCTTACCTCGACCATGTGTTTGGGATGCAGTCTGTAAAATATGTCTTCTGCCCTGTTAAAAGAATTAACATGGAACTGCATATCTGTAACTTTATTTATTTACTTCAGTCCAAGAAGGTTTCCAATCAAATTCTCCCTCCATGTTACTTAGTAGTTTCAGAGGGCATCTGTGGATCTTCCTTGCAAGAATTGTCACTCTATCATATATCCCAATGATGATTTCAGATTCCCCTCATTTGTTTTATATTATGACTTGAAATGCTTCTGTAAGAAAGAGCTGTCCTTTCTCTCTAATTTACATTCTTATGCATTATTCACTCATTTGTTTACATCAAGGCAGACTCATAGATATTTATTTATTCTTTGGCTATGATCCAAAAGCTTCCTTCATTTTGGCAGTCAAATCATTACGTTTGAGTCTTGTATCTATTCAATATACTCACATTTTCCCCATCATTCTAATTCCTAGATGATTGCAATTAAACATGTTCATTTTATCTATCCTTTGAAGTGAAAAGTGGAATTTTTTTCCAAAGGAGAAAACTATTATTCTTAAAGAAAACAGTTTTTTTGAAAGTTTGAAAATGCTTGCTAGTCTTTCTAGTTTAAATGCCTTTAGACACAGCACTGTCAGATATAAATGTTATGTCTGGGGATAAAGAGATGCTGTAACATTCAACTAGGCATAAGTCTTTCCTGGAGACCTGAGTTCAGTTGCCAGCACCTACATTGGAAACCTCATAACCACTTTGAACTACATACCCAAGAAATTTAACCATATTTTCTTGACTCTGTGAGCACAATACTCACAAGTACATACCCATACAAGGCACACACAGATACATATGTATACATAATTTTTGGAAATTAATCTTTTAAAGGTCAGGTATGTATAAAAGACTTAGTACTCAGAACTATTCATTGATAATCCTGATCTAAGTTTACTGGATGACACCCCTACATTCCAATAAGCACAAAATATCTGGACATCTTTCACTTATTATTTGTAAACATAGCTTCTAAATACCATTACAAAAGATTTTTCTAGCAGAATTACTTTAAATAAACCTTTTAAAAATGATGGACATAGATAATAGTTAAAAGTCTGGTACATTAAGCAGCAACAATAGGTTACTTCTGTTGTGTCATTTTAAGTCTAGTTATGGGCTCTCGTTTTTAGTTATAACATAATAAAAACATATAGAGGGTCTGAATGAACTCAGGGTTCTGCCCTAGAGACAATGAATCCAACACATATTTTTAATTTAAAAATATTTTCCAATCAATTTTTTTTACTAAAATTGTGGGATTTTTATTTTCTGAGGAGAGATTTCTAAACATCTTGAATGTGAATTATGAATATACTCACTAATGAAAGAAGTATAATGGACAATATTGATATGATTTATAAGTAGATGAAAGAGAATTCATGTGCTCGGTCTTCTCAATAATGAGATGAGGAGAAAATACTTGCAAAAGAATTTGCCGGAGATGTGGGTCAGATTTTAAGAGTGTATCATGCTCTTGCAGAAGACAAGAGCTGATATAGATGGATTTTTCTGTCCCTTCAGCTAGTTCCTAAATAGTGACAAAGAGATTTAATTATAATTAATTATGTTTACATATAAATATATTTATTTATAATTATTAATTATAAATGTTCAGCTGGTAGCTTAGGCTTGTGTCCGACCAGCTCTTAGAACTTAAACTCAACCATTTCTACTCGTCTATGTGCTGTCCTGAGACTCCTTTACCTTATCTATGAACTTCCCATGCTGCTTTTTTTTTTTCCGCACGACAAAGCTTTTATTCACTCTCAGCGACTTAAGAAAGGCAAGCTCACTGGCGCTTCACTTGAGTATGCTGCCATCTTGAGCTTCTGCCCGTTCTCTTTCAATTCGTTTCAGCTCATCTAGTCTCTTCTTCTCCTCCGCTGCCACCCTCCTCTCCTCCTCTGCCCGGGGCTTTAGGTAACTATAGCGCTTGGCACCGTAGGCCATGCCGAGGACCAGAGCTGAGTATCGGCCGAGCTTGATGAGCGGAGAGACCTGAACTGGGGGCACCATCTTGTCCGTGACCTTTGCGCCGGAAGCTCCCCACGCTGCTTTTTTTCACAAGTGAATAGAGACACCTCAGACTCTGCCCTTCTTCTCAGAAATCTTTTTGTTCTGAAAATCCTGCCCAGCTATTGGATAATCAGTCTTTTATGAACAATGAGAGCGACACATTTTCACAATGTGAGGAAAGATCATTCCACAGAATTCCAAGTTTGGTTTCCATCCTCATGTTGGGTTGGCTAAAACAACATGTAATTCCAGCTCATGAGTATTTGATGTCTTCTTCTGACCTCTGTGGGCACTGCATTCACATTCACATTCATTAAAAGTAAAGTCTATTTTAAAACTTGGAAAAAAGCACTCTAAACGCATTTCTAATTCTTGATAAAGTAAAATAGTATACATGAAGCATGAAAGGCATTCTGTGACAGAACTTTTCCTGGGAGACACAACACACTCCAGCTAGGTAGCCTCCCACCAACCAATGTACAGATACCACCAAAGTCCAACTTGGTGAACCAATGAGTTTTACTGGGGCTTGCTTGAAGGATTATAGGTGAGAGAAACAGGAATTTAAATTTAAAGACTTAAAGCTGCAACACCAAACCTACCCATGAGTGGGTGACAGATCACATAAGTTGGAATCCTAGAGCATACTTCACAGTCTGCATGGAGCTCAACCAGTGCCTCTTACAAGCGACTGTGTGATGTAAACCCTTTCCAGGCAGCGTTGCTGGTTTCCGCTCCTTCCAGACAGCTGGTCAGGACTCAAAATTTTCTTTGTATCTTGGCTTGTCTGATAATTCTTTCCAGTGTTAACGCTTACTCTGGAAGAGAGAGGCCTAGAGAATCTGGTCAATTTCAGGGACTTCCTGAAGCTATTTTGGTTCTTAACCTTTATGTATGAGAAACGTCCTTGTAGGATAGAATGTTTCAATGTTAAAAGGAATTGTTATATAACAGAAGGACATCATTTATCCCAGGCAGCTCTGGGCCTTTCACTCTGTCAAGTTATTTTTCAAGGTAGTATCTATGAATAAATGAAAAAGAGCTGGGAGACTATCAAAACAATCACTGTACAGTCTTGTAGAGTTCAGCAGTGGTGTCTGCAAGTTCACACATAGAAATAAATGTGCCTTAGAATACCACACAGCTGTGATTGTTTCAAGAAAAACTTTGGGATTAACTTCAGAAATGAAACTCAAATTGTGTTGCTTTCTTCCTTTGCAAATCATGTACCTTTATTAAACTATGATTCTAATCTCTCAAATTAAAATTATCATTTATAGTTCACAGTTTTTTGTGTTTGGTTTCTTGTTGCGGGGAGATTGCTTGTTGGTTCCTGGTCACTCAGCCCCCAAATAATTACACAGAAACTATATTAATTAAATCACTACTTGGCCCATTAGCTCTAGCTTCTTATTGGCTAACTCTTATATATTAATTTAACACATTTCTATTAATCTGTGTATTGCCATGTGGCTTGGGCTTACTGGTTAAGATTCTGGCTACATGGTGTCTCCCTGACTCTGCCCTTCTTTCTCCCAGCATTCAGCTTAGTTTTCTTCACCTACCTCTGTTCCCATATAGCTCAGCTATAGTTTCTTTATTCATTATTGATAATTACAGCATATAGAAGAGAATGCCACATCAATTTGTGGCTGTTGTAAAATCTTCAACAGAATTTTATTTTATTACACCGTACCTTCTGCTTATTTATATGCTTGGGGTGTGCGTGTATGTGTATGTGTGTGTTTGTGTGTGTGTGTGTGTGCTCATACATTTGTACAGATATCCATGGAGATCCGAAAATGTAAGATCCCCCATTTTTAGAGTTTCCTATGTGCTTACTGAGCTGCCCATTGTGGAGGCTGGGAACCAAACCTTAGTACTCTGTAAGAACAGTAGGTGTTATTCACCACCATGTCACCTACTAGCCCCTTCAATAGAATTTTAGTAACAAAAGTGAGCTGAAGCCATTATTGGAAATTTTTAAAGAAACAAAGCACAGGAAGATATGCTAGTGTTTTGCTATATTCTGTTCATTCATTATACCTCTGCTAAGTTAATTTTTTAAAAGTACTTCTGACAAAAGCTTTTCAATCTGAGATAATCCTGTTTGCATTAAGCTAATTAAAAAGATATTCCAAACTGATTCAATTATGATTCATAACACATATGACAACTTGACTAGCACGGACTTTTTTTTTAAATCTTCAGTACTCACCAACTCCAGAAAAAATATCTGTACCAGAAATACAAAGATTTTACTTAACACTATTCAGTAGGCCTTTTAAAATTCATCTTACCTGCTTTAAGAATTAATAAAGATGAAATATTTATATTTCAATGAGCATTTCTCCCTTCATCCCCTTTCATCTTTAATTTGGTCCTGCAGGGTAAATGTGCTTTGAGCTGTGGAATAGATCATTGAACTTCACAGAAGACCAATATTACATCATCTTAACAAGAACCCTACTCCAGACATCAAAAAGCATAGAAATATGCCCAGGAGGAAACTCTTAATATCAGACCCAGGTTGATTTGAAGAGCCTTTCAATTAATATTTGGGTTTTGTAAAGAGTAGCAACATGTGGCTTGCTGTGTGGAATATTTTCCCATGATTCAGAGACCATTCACACAAGCTGAATAACAAGTTGGAAGTTTATTTTAAGTGACTTCTGATTTTATCCTTTGGTTTTTATCACACTCATTCAAATGACTAACTATTTGAAACTTGCCTTCCAATATGACACATCCTAAGAAGAAAGTAACAAAGACCTAGTTTTCCTCATGCTATTTAAATAGCTTTGGAATAAAATTATTGATGTAATATTATACATCTCATTGTATGTCAGACCTACAAGAACATTGTTTGGAAATTCTACCTTCATACTGCAATATGCAAAAGATTAGAACTCTAAAGATTAAGCATCATTATTCTTAAATTTTATGTAAACTTAGGTGACTTCAAGTCAGCCTCCTCGATATGTATACAATGTCCTATTTGGTTTGTCATTGATTAAAATCCCTGGAGTTATTACAGTGCAAAAAATTATTTTTGATGTGTTTGTGTTTGTATGTGACTGTGTGGGGGGTGTGGGTGTGTGGATGTGTGCATGTGTATGTGTATGGGTATAAGGGCACATTCCCATGAGTTGAGGCCCACATGTGCCAAGACATGCAGGTGAAAGTTTGAGGATCACTACAGATATGATCACACTTCTACCTCATTTGAGTGAATATCTCTTGTTGTTTGTTACTACACAAATCGGCATCCTGGGATTCACCAGTCTTTCCCTGACAACTTGCTTTATTGTATAGGGCACTTACACTCTGAAGCATACAAGCTATTGTATATGGTTTAATATGGGTTTTGAACTCAGGTCCTTCCTCATACTAAAACTTCAAATACTTTACACACTGAGCCATCTCCTCAACCCTAATATTATGCATTCTGACCTTTCTTATTTAAGCACAGGTTTAATATCTGCCATCTATGTAAACATGGGAACAGTTTATTATTTCTTGCTTATTAACTTCCCCTATGAGAAAATGTAAATAAAAATATAATATGATCTTAAACACTTAATATGAAAATTCTAAAGCAATTCATGTAAAACATCTAACACAAGGGCTAGCACACTACATTTTCAACAAAATCATAGGCTAATGTGTATCACCTGTGTCTGAAATCTCCACTGAAAATAAGAACAGTCTTTTATCTGCTATAGCTTCAAACATTTCCACCATTAAGATGCCTGGCACAAAGAAATTTCAATTGGTATAAAATATCTAATAGGTGCTTGAATGGATGGATGCATATATAGATGTGTTTATGAATAGAGAGGCAGACAGATGCCTTTATAGATAGGCATCTTACTGAAAACACTGATAAATTTGCATAGGTATATGAGTAATTCCTTATAATTAGTCTGTTCTGTTCCAGGTCTTCTGTTCCTTTGAAATAGGTAAAAAATAAAACATAAGTGAAATGTGTTTTTATATAGTTAGCTGATATAGAAATCATGAAAAAGATATATTATTGAATCTAATTTAATACAAAAAACAAATGTTAATTTCACAATACTTTATATTGGTTTGGATTTTGGTTTACTGATAGAAATTTAAGATCTCTTTTGCTATACTGTATGAATATTTCTACTCTTGTTTAATGTATTATGTTTATGCAGCTCATTTAAAAGTGTAATATATATTTTGAAATCCAGATTAATAATCATATATAAAAGTCAAGCTTATAGTCATATTAGTTAGGTTTTTTAGATATGCAGAGTTATATTTCAGATGGATAGGTAATCTTTAAACACATCAAAAATATACTGAATATGGTGTTTAAAATGATTTAAGAACTTAGACTTTCTTCAACAGTAAGACATCTGCTCTTGGCAACACCAATTACTTCAAGAGGATGATTGGCATTGAAGAAACACCTTATAGATTTGCTTTCAATATGACAAAACTAGTCATTTGGGCAAGAAAATACTCTTCTCTGGACTATTTGATCATATTCTGTATTAACTGGCCATGCAGGACACACAGGCAAATGACTGTTAGAGATGGGAGGGTCCTTCTGGGTACCTGATTCACAGGAAAAGCTGATAAGACACAGAAGAAAGTGGCTGACAAACTGCCAATATAGGCGGGACAGTCTTCCAGATTTCCTGCTTCATTGAAAAGTGTGCCAGATACTATAGGTCTGTAGGCTGAAGATGGATGCTCCAATTTTTCAGAAGATTTTGGGATGACTGTCCCGGCAGTCAGATGTCTCTGTCATTTCTCGAGTTTTGGAAGTTGCTTACAATGGACTTCTTGTTTACTTAAGTAATATTATATTCTCCTGGGGTCTTTGATGAAGTTGAAGACTAGTTAGCTTTCCTTGATTATGATAAAAAATAGTTTAGATATGAAATTTTAGATACACGAAGATATTATAAATGATAGAGTATTTTCTTTATTTTTTTCAAATACAAATAAACTATTATAACTGTAATTCTTACTTGATTACCATTTTCTTATATGTAATTTTACTATGTTAAAGATTAAAATTTTCTTTTTATTTAGACAGAAGATGAGTGGGATGCCCTTTTGTTTTCTGTGGATATGTTTTATTAGTATTGGTTATAAGAAGCTGATTTGACCAATAGCCAGGCAGAATAGATTTTCATGAAATCCAACCAAAGTTACAGGGTAAAAGAAGGTGGAGTCAAGAGGACACCAGCAGCCTCCAGAGAATAATGATGCAAGGTATCACAGTGGCTATGTGGCAATAAATAGTTTAATAGGAATGGGTTAATGTAAGATGTAAAAGCTATTTAGTAATAAGCATAAGCCATCGGCCAAGCAGCTTATAATTGATATTAAGTCTCTCTAAGCTTATATAGCATAATTTTATTTTCATATTCAATAAATAATTTATTGAATAATTCAAGTCTCTATAGATATACAAATAATTCAATATCAGCATTTTGACAAAATTTGTTTTACTGATCCCTAAAGCCAAATCTCTAAAAACTTAAATCATAATGATGCTTAAATTTATATCTCAGTTTAACTGCTAATGTTCTTCCCTCCTGTCTACCAAACAAGCACAATTCATCCAACCCCAGCCACAATCACAAACTTTGTATAAACAAGTTTATGTTTTTTTTTAACCAAAGAACAAAGTGCATATTTTGTATTCTCAATTTCCCATCTTTTATAAAACTGAACTTTTACATCTGCATGTGTATCTGTATGTGTGTTTTTGTGCATGTCCATCTGTGTGCATATATACACTCCCATATGTATCCTGTTAAGACCAAAATTCAACATTGTCTCCTGAGGTATTTCTCCACATTATATTTTTTGAGACACACTCTCTCATCTGAATATGGCGGACAATGAGGGCTGCTGAGAAGCCAAGGACAATGGCACTGGGTTTTGATCCTACTTCTAGTTCTGGCTTTGTGGGGGCATAGCCAGTTTGGATGTTCACCTTCCTAGACCAGGATGGAGCGGGGAGGACTTCGGACTTTCCACAGGGCAGGGAACCCTGACTGCTCTTCAGACT
>NW_004949098.1:4913532-4914220 GCF_000317375.1 Microtus ochrogaster
TAGACGCAAGGTTTGGCACAGCGTAAAAAAGTAATGAGGGTGGAAATGTTTCTCTTCAGATTCTGGCGCTTATTAAACATTTCAAATAAATCTAAAAAAAAAAAATATGGAGCACAGATTTTGCTAGACTGGATAGTGAGAAAACTTTAGGTATTCTCTTGTTTCTGTCCCCCAAGTGATGGCTTAAAAGCATATGTTGCCAAACCCAGAAATTGATTTGTATCCTGAGGATAGTTACACATCACAGACTGAGTCATCTCCCTAGACTGTGTAACTTGTTTGTTCTTGTTTGTTCATTTGTTTTGTTATTTTTTTCCTTTTCTTTTGAGCTCACATTTTATTTTATTTGTTTTCACTTTTTTTATTTTATTGAGAAAAGGAAAAAAAAGTTTCAGCCTCCTCCCAGCCTCCCACTTCCCTCCCCCTCCTCCCACCCTTATTCCTCTCCCCCCACTCCTCTCCCCCTCCCTATCCAGTCCAAAGAGCAGTCAGGGTTCACTGCCTGTGGAAAGTCCAAGGTCCTCCCCCCTCCCTCCATGTCTAGGAAGGTGAACATCCAAACTGGCTAGGCTCCCACAAAGTCAGCACATTATGTAGGATCACAACCCCGTGCCATTGTCCTTGGCTTCTCATCAGCCCTCATTGTTTGCCATGTTCAGAGAGTCCGGTTTTATCCCATGCTTTTTCA
>NW_004949098.1:4920785-4927359 GCF_000317375.1 Microtus ochrogaster
TAATTCACATTTGAGTCGATTTCTTCTAATTCTTCTAGAGTAGGGTGTACAATTCTTCTTGTTTCGGGATCCCTCATTTCTGGTGATGTCATGTTTCCTTTCAGGTTGTTGGAGGAATTCTTGCATTGGCGCCTTCCCATCTCTTCCTTCAAATGGTGCCAGGAGAGGCCTGGTGTCTTGGTCCAGGCTTTGCTGTGACTGACTCTCTGGGGTTATCCCTTCGGTATAGAAGCAGGAACCGTCCTGTCCAGATGGAACTCCACAGCACCTGAGCAGGGCCGCCGGGTAGCCCAATAATCCGGGGACAAAAGCAAAAACGGGGCAGGCCGGGGGAGATCCAGGAAGATCCAGGAGAACACAGGCACCCCCGGGAGCACAAGCTGGTGGTGCCCAGGCTCCCTTACAGGGGTCCTTGAGGCCTGTCTGGTAGGCAAGCACTCACCGCTCTGGGTGAGTAGCCTTAGTGTAGGAGCTTAAACCTGTTTTTGAGCACTGGTCCTAGCATACAGCAGGGCAGGGTTGGAGCGGGGTGCTGGGGGGCTGGGTTGTGTGGAAGAAAGACAGCCCTGCAGAAGGAGCTGGGGGAGGGGGGTTTGTGCTCTCTTCTGGGACAGTCCGCCCCTGGATAGCACACACTCACCCGTCCAGATGGAAGTCCTCAGCACCCGTCCAGATGGAACTCCACAGCCTTAAGCTCACATTTTAAAACACTACTTGTTTGACTTGATTTGATCCTTGGCCACTCAGACCAAATTTTGGAGCTGAGTTTCTAAAGATAAATAAGAACAACTGGCAAAGTTGAGTCCAACAGCTAGATGCCTAATACAAAGGGGACACTATTTCATAGATTTAATCTTAGTGACATTAGAAATATACTATGTAAGTCAGGTCTATAATCATAGCTTCTCAGGAAACTGAGGCAGGAGAGTGTTCTTCAAAGATGCTTTAGGTCACTGGAAGAATGCAAGATCAGCTTGGTCAACCTAGTAAGACCTTATCACAAAATACAATGTACAAAGTGGGTGAAGGATATAACTCAGTATCACAGTGTTTGCTTAAAATGTTTAGTCCACAATGGTGAAAAAATACAAGTAATATCATACCATGGTATATAATATTGATGTGGACAGTTCCAACAAAATACTTGCACACTATTTGAATCAATAGTAAACTAAACTTTCACTAACATTTATCATCCAGCCTTTGTTAAAGGCGAGAGACACTACCTTTGACATTTTTGCAGGGCAGTTTGCTATTTTGTCTCCTTATATAGAATCGCTCAGTCTCCTGGGGGGGGGGGTTAATACCTAGTTTATTGAAACCTGATTGTCATTTCTTCCTTTGTGATCCTTGAAACTTTAAATTAAATGTTATATTTTTTATGTTTATCATTATCTTCTGCAGATTACTTAAAATATCCAGCCGCCCCTCTTTTGATTTCAACTGATCACTAACATTAAAACCTTGAAATCAGTATGTCTAAAATTAATCACAGCATCTCCTCTCCAAGTATCCTCATCGTTTAAGTTTCTCTATGTAGGCCACAAAGCCTAAACCAGACAGTCATTCTTGGTGCTGGAGAGATGGCTCAGCCTTAAAAGTACTTGCTACTCTTGCAGAGAACCCGAGTGTGATTCCCAACAGTTGTCTGGTAACTCACAAACACCTGTAATTCCAGATTCAAGTGATCTGATGCTTTTTTTTTCTGTCCTCCAAAGGCCTTCTTCACTCAAATCCTCCTACTACTGTTAGAACAGGCCACTTGTGGGTCCCTAGCAGCTTGGTAGCTCAGACCCAAAATAATCACACAGAAACTATATTACTTAAATCACTGCTTGGCCCATTAGCTCTAGCTTCTTATTGGCAAACTCTTACATATTAATTTAACCAATTTCTACTAATCTTTATATCACCATACAATGAAATGTCTATCTGTACTTAGCTCCTTCACCATCAAAAATTCAAGGAAAACACAATAATATACATAATCCAGACTCTCTGTGAATTTTCCCTCTTTACATGGCTTTTATTTACTCAGTTTAATCTATTGTCTGTACTCTGTCTCTTTAAATACTTTATATATTTTATAAACCATTCACTTCATATTTTAACTCTCTATACTCATTTTATCCTTTCTTTTAAGCCTATATACATTCATCTAACACTGTGACTCATTTTGAGTCTTCTTTGTCCAAATTAGTCCTGTGTATTTGTAATTATTTACTATCCAGGAGTGCTTCTTAAAATGGTAAGTGCTTTATGCTTAAAAGCACTTATGAGTGATAATTGTCTTTCTGCTCTGGGTTACCTCACTCAAAATAATGTTTTCTATCTTCATCCATTTGCCTGCAAAATTCAAGATGCCATTATTTTTCTCTGCTATGTTTTATTCCATTGTGTAAATGTACCACATTTTTCTTATCCATTCTCTGGGCGAGGGGCAGTTAGATTGTTTTCAGGTTCTGGCTATGACAAACAATGCTGCTATGAACATAGTTGAGCACATGTCTTAAAAATCGGCTCACAAATTACAGTCTCAGAGAACCTAGACAACAATGAGGACCCTAAGAGAGACATACATAGTTCTAATCTACATGGGAAGTAGAAAAAAGACAAGATCTCCTGAGTACATTTGAAGCATGGGGATTTTGGAGAGGGTTATAGGGGAGGGGAAAGGTAAGGAGGGGAGCAGAGAAAAATGTGGAATTCAATAAAATAATAAATATAAAGAAAAAAATGTTAAGTGTTTCTTAAACCTTACGTTGCATCATTAATAGAGGTAGTACAGAATTTCTAGCTTGTTCTACCAAGTCTAGCATGGCAGAGGTGATAGCAGCCTTTGAGAGCCTCACACAGCACCCTACTTATAGACACACAGCCGGTCCAAGTTGCCATCAAGCAAGCTCCTCACAAACCACATTCAAATGCTTGGCTTTATGAAAAAGCCAGAGTTTGTAATAGCAGCATGCCCTATGCCCAGGAAGCTGCCATTTTGAAACCATGGCTGCTACTGCTGAATCAGTAATACCTGTCTTAAAGGAGCTGCTGCGTGCAACCAGCAAACAACAAGAAGCTGTGTTCAACTCTACATTTTTGTGTTTAGAATTCCTTTTCAAGCTCTCTCAGGTTTTAAGTGGATTTTAGTTTGTCATGTTGGTGCCAGTTTGTTGGAAAAGAGAGGATGCTTGTTGGTTTTCAGCCTCCCAGTTAGCTGAGACCCAAAATAATCACACAGAAACTGCATTATTTAAATCACTGCTTGGCCCATTCGCTTTGACTTTTTATTAGCTAACTCTTACATATTAAATTAACCAATTTCTATTATTCTGTGTATCACCATGTGGCTGTGGCTTACCAGGTAAAGTTCCCAGTGTTTGTCTCCAGCAGTTCCATGGCTTCTCTGTGACTCTGCCCATTTTTCTTCCAGCATTCATCTAAGCTTTTCCCACCTAGCTCTGTTCCCCTATAGCTTTCCTATAGGCCCAAAACAGTCCCTTATTCATTAACAGTAATCACAGCATACAGATGGAAATCCCCCCTTACCCCACCACATGCATATACATATCATTGAAAATAAAAATGAAAACCTTAAAAGAAACAAGAGTTCTTGAATCATAGTATATTTAGGTCACCCTCAAGGACAAAAATTCTGACATCTCAATCTGCTTAGTGATTCCCAAACCTACTGTCTCTCCATTCTCTACAAGAGTGGAGTGTAATATTATCTGTGCAAGATTTGGAAAAAAATACACATCAGTCTCTTGGACATAAGTAAAGCCTCCTCTCCATTCATTCCACATCCTGTAAGTTGATACAGTCCTCTAAAACAAACTCCTGGTGGAATATTCTAGCATTCTTAATTCCCCATAGTCCTACTCAAGCACCATAATCACTTAGTGGGTCTCCAGTCTCAGTTCTAACTACTTTTCTCTTCAGTGCTGCAGTCCACAAGTGAATTAATTATACTCCACTTTATTCCAGTCACTCAAAGATCCAGATCCCTCTCTTGTTTTTAGGGCTCTTCATGTGTAGTGTTTTTCTGGACGTTTCCACCTTCAATCATTTTTATCTGTATATCAACATAATGTCTATTGTCAGTGCAGACACTGAATCATTACTGTTCATTGATGTGTTGATATTCACAAAATTACACATTTAAGAAAGGCACAGGACATATGTATCTTGTTTATTATTTAATCCATGTAATTCTATGACATAGTAGTGCTACCTTTTTATAGATAAAGGATCTATATATTTAAATGCCTACAATTCCATAGGGATCAATAAATATTTTTTTTCAAATGAGAAAAAAACATTTCCATATTTCCATTCTACATTCATATTTTGTGTCATATCCTACAGATTCCTAAGAAATGTACTCATGTGCCAGATGAAATCAATTTCTCTTCCTCTATTACCTGCATCTGTTCTAATATATACATTAATTTGTCCTAAATCTTCCTTAAGTATACATTTTTCTGCTTTAATGCTATTTAATGGACATTTTAATGGACATTTTATTTGTCTTTGCTTTTAAGTGTCACCAAAGTCTTGTGATTTGAATGTTTTCCCACCCTTTGCTATTGCTTTTTTTTTTTTTAAGCAGGGAGCGACAAAACCACCCACCTACATTTTGATAAAGTATTTTTTTCCTGAGCCAATTTTGCTGTAACTGAACTTGTCTAAGCTGTCTCTTCTCTGGGACATGATGCATTTCTAGCCAGCTTCTGAATGTTAAAGGTCCACGTAGGGGACAGACTGAGGCCCAGTGCAATGGAGAAATAATGCTGTTATTTGGCTTTCTCTTTGATATGTGCTAGCACTTGACCTTAGACTTTGGGTGCACTGCACCATGACTGAGTCATAGCTTCAAAAGTATACAGAATAAGCTGGCTCTCCGCTTTCCCTGACTGCTCTCTAACTGACTCAAATCTCCAGAGTGTTCGTGATACCCTACCTGCATACTTTTAAATCAGTTTTTGATCTATTCTTTTTAAAACCATTTCCTGTATTTACCATACACAGTGAAGATTTTGTCAGTTTCAAAGCAAGTTGTCTTTTCTAAAAGACCGATAGTTTTTCTTGTTGTTGATGATGTTCTTTTTTTTTTTATTTTCATTTCAGGTAATACTTTTAAATGGATCCTAGGCAAGAAAGAGAGAAGAAAAATTTATGACCTGCATTTTGCATGATGCATAAGAGGATATGGATTTGTTTTTATTTCTTCCTTGTATGGGAGTAGTTTTTCCACTTCATTTTCTGATCAAAGCTTTAAGATGATTTGAAAATACAATTCATACTATTTCTCAAAGTCTCCTTAATGTTTTCTAGTAGATATCAGAGAAGGTTTATTCTCTTGTCTCAATTGTTATATTCTGAATGTGAAACTCATATTTAAGCCCATCGTCTCTAAGTATTGACTCACTATTAAAAGGTTGGGGAATCATTAGATGTTGGGCATTGCATACAGAATGATTAACTATTGGCCAAACAGTGAGAATTATCTCCAATACTACTTCCTGCCTGAAGTCTACTCTTCCCAGATGTTCTTGGAATATATAACTGTTTCCCACTTCCATGTTGGGAGTACTCCAAAAGTACACATTCCCACTCTGCCTTACCTTCCCAATATATCTTGTTTCTCTCTTGCTTCTGTCTGAAATTCTGTTACAGTGAGAAAAGCAACCAATGCAGATTTTCTTAAATTTTATTTTAAAATTTGTTTTATTTGTATGTTGTTTGGTCTGCTTATGTGTTTGTACATCCCATGCATGCTTGGATCCCTACAGAGACCAGAAAAAATGTCGGCCCTGGGACTGGAGTTACAGGTGATCGTAAGCCATTATGCCAGTGCTTGGAATTGAACTCAGGTCCTTTGGAAGATCATTCAGAGCCCTTACATGCCAGGCCATCTTTCCATCCACACCAATTCAAATCTTAACTCAAGTAAATTACATCTTTCTCTACTTTCATTTAAGCCTTTGAAATATTTAATCTTATTCTAAATTTATTGTTGGGCTACAGTACAGAGTTAACAAACATTATAGGAATAATGTGCTTTAATTTTGCTAAAGAGGCATTTTCTGGGTGAGACAAAGACCAGGAAAGAGAGTCCCTGCGATCCTGAAGCTTGCAGTGTCCATAAGGAGATAGATACCAAGTGACTGTACATAACATTTTTTTTTCAAGTAATTTCAGAATTTAGTAGGGTATGTGAGAAATAGATGTTCCATAATTGTTTGAGTTGGTGTAGAGAATGTAAGGTTTAAAACTTCCAGTGTTTGGGTTAGGGAGATGGCTTAACAGAAAAAAGTGCTTACTATTATCCAGAAGATCCTAGGTTTGGTTCCCAGTCCTTACTTTGAAAAGTTCACAACTGCTTGTGAACTCTGTCTCTAGCAGATCTATCAGCTTCTTCTGCGCTCTTTGAATAGCTATGCTTATAAAAATTTTGTAGAAAAATATATGAAAGAAACAAACAAAAATAAAAACCCACACAATTTTATTTTTTATTTTTTTTAAAGATTTATTTATTTATTATGTACACAGTGTTCAGCCTCCATGTATGCCCGCA
>NW_004949098.1:4927929-4961662 GCF_000317375.1 Microtus ochrogaster
GGAGGCAGAGGCAGGCGGATCTCTGTGAGTTCGAGACCAGCCTGGTCTACAAGAGCTCCAGGACAGGCTCCAAAACCACAGAGAAACCCTGTCTCAAAAAACCAAAAAAAAAATAAAAAATAAAAAAAATAAATAAATAAAACCCTGCCTTTTGGATGAATGCTGAGAATTCATCTTGTCATTTTTGAACCATTCTTCCTACTGTAAAAAATGTAGCAGACAAAAAAAAAATCATGTATAAAAATGTGATTCTACTAAATTAGATTTAGTAGAATTAAAATTTGTAAATCACATTCATGGTAATAGTATATTTTCTGGCTGTGTCAATTCATATATGAAAAGTTTGAAATGCTTGTATTTATAGTCACTCTAAGTACAAAATCAAAGTTTGAAAAATATCTAACTCTAACCCACTTTATGAAAGTCAATGTGAAGAAAGAGACAAAAGTAGGCTTCAGTTAAACACTGGAAATTTGCCATTGAATCTTTTCAAACTGCTCACATTATGCTCTGATGGCAATGACATCGCCAAAGAAACATGGCGTGGGCTCTGAATACCATCAAAGTGCCCTGCTGTCTCACATTCATCATTAGATGAAAGACTTGCCTTTTAGGATAAGATAAATTTCGAATGCAGATGTTTTAAAAAGTAGCTGGCATTTGAATAAGAAATATGAGGAAGGATATTTCCTCTGCAAGTTTAGGAAACTATACAGGCATCAGTTACTATGAAGAGTACTCAAAGATTATCCAAAAATTCTAACAATAATTGTTTTCCCTGTCAGTCCCTCCCTCTCTTATTCGCTCTGACCTTCCTAAAGTTCTGGAATACACACTTCTTTGCTCCAGTCACATAACTTATCTCCTCCTGTGCTAGACTTCAGTTCTCACCTAAGAAACCTCCACATAGAGAACACCCATTTGTGTTTCCAGTTATTACAAGTCATGACCATCACAGGTGGCAATAATCTGACTAGATACTCATGTTCCTCCAGATTCTCCATAACAATATTTGAACAAGCTATTCCACAAAGTGACCACGCTATGATCTTAAACTTCAAAAGCATCATCAAATGAATCAATTTGGACAAAGAACTTGTATCTTGGCCTTGGGTCTTCTAGAGTACACTGACCAGTTTTCTTTAAGAAAACTGTCAATCTTTTTTATACCATCAATACTTTGAGTGTCTTATGCTTCTCTATGTATTCTTGCATTCTTAGCCATGCCATCACTTGGAGGCAGTCTATTCCCCTGTGGATTCTCATCCCTTCCCTTTTCTAGGTATCCCTATGTACAAATTTGTCATTTTCCACATGGTATCATTAATAAGGATCGTGGAATTCTCAAAATGGTCTACTGGCAACCTTATTATTGATATAAAGCTATTATCTCAAAATAAAGCTATGGATTAAAATACTGGTGATAAAGACTTCAAAATTCTTTATTTGGAAGGATAGTTTTTAAACTATAAAGTGCTTTCTTATAATATTATGGGAGAACTTTTACCTCTGCTAAATTAAAAGAGATGTGGAAACCCTCAAATTTGGAAGGCTGAATTAGTACAAGATTATAAAATTCACTCTGTTAACTCATATTATTTAAACATCTATGGATCCTTTATTGGATGTTGGGATACACAGATTGCCAGTAGTATTTCATAATAATAACACAAAGCAAACACAGTTCCTCAAACTGCTCAGCAGCTATAACCTTGAAGTAACAACTGATTTAGGAAAATATTTCCAGTGCAGTACTTCCTGTAAGACCAGTTTTAACACAGGGAGAGACATATTGAAGCTTGATAAACTCACTGAGAACAGTGCTTCTGAAGTTTATTATTCTTCATTTTCCCCAAATGAATACTTTATTTATATAACAAAGATAATAGTTGTTGAAATAGACTTCCTAAGTACTGTTATATTTACTAGAGTAGATTCACGGCATTATTCATGTTTCCAAGGAATAATATACCCTGACAAATTTGACCATCACTTAGAGATGAAAAACTTTGAAGCATACAGTTGCAGTTTTAAGTTTAGAAGAAACCACTCCAATTCATTATGAACCATGAGGTTCCTAATGCGAAAGTATTCCAATGTTATTTTACCCTGTTGCACAATGTTCCTTTCACAACACTTTGAAGGAGTTGTCTTATTTTTAATGTGAAAAGAAAATAAAAATCATTAAGAGCAAAACATACTGCTTACTTTCCAAAACTGTGCTGCTGGAGGATAACCATCTCTTCTGAATAAACAGTCATGGTGATGAAATTTAGTTTAAGGTAATATTTACCTGCTGAGCTCCTGTCTAAACCCTGTTTCCTGCAGCATACAATTTTATATTCCAGTAGCAGAAGCAACATATGAGAGAGGAAAATAAAGGAAGGAAAGAGGAGGGAGGTAGTAATTGGATGGGAAAAGAAATATGAATCCTGCTATAAGGAAGTCTACTTGTTGGTTCCCAGCTGCTTAGCCCCAAAATAATCACACAGAAACTGTATTAATTAAATTAATGGTTGGCCCATTAGCTCTAGCTTCTTATTAGCACTGATATATTAATGTAGCCCATTTCTATTAATTTGTGTATCGGCACTTGTCTGTGGTTTACTGGCTAAAATTCTGTCATCTGTTCTCTGGTGGGGCTATGTGGCTTCTCTAACTCTGCCTCCTTTTCCCCAGCATTCAGTTTAGTTTTCCCTGCCTAGCTAAGTTCTGCCTATCAACAGGCCAAGGCAGTTTCTTTATTCACCAAAGGTATTCACAACATACAGAGGGGAATCCCACAACAGAATCCCAGACTTCCCAGCAAACAACTTTTTTTCTCATTTTCCTTGAAAAGTTCTTCTTTAACCCCATTTTCAGTAGAATTTGTTATCAATGATTTTTTTTTTAAAAAAATGGCACAGAGGTGTGCATTCTTGTTAGATAAGCAAATTGCTTTGACAGTCTCTCACCCCAAGGTAAACTCTGAGAAATTTGAATCTATAACACAAGACAGGACAACCTGATGAAGGTGAATCTATCCTATTGGCATTGCCTGGTGCACTTGCTTGGCCAATAAAGGGAATATTGAAGAACTCACCAGCTAGGACCAGAAATGACAGTTAATTAGTGAGGCCAGAGCATACTTCACAGTATGCAAATGGTTCTCTGAAAAGCAATACTTCAGAAGACTCATTCCATTTCTCCTACGGTAGCAGGTTTATAATTTTCAAGGCTTTACCAGTGCATGTTTTGTTCCCATACTATTAAAATCTTTCTAAAGCCCTGGGGAAATGTGCATGTTAGTTTTAAAACACATTTGGACAGAATCTACAATCAGTTGGCAAGAAAGTATTAATAAGAAGTTATTTAGGTCAGGTTGGCCTATTGATGATTTTTGTGGCGATTATTTTAATTATTAATTGATGTGGAAGGATGAAAACCTCTGTTGCTGATTCCATTTCGTAGGGAGGATTCTAGGCCAGTATAAGAGTGGAATAAGGTAGCTGAGAGCAAACAAGCAAAGATATGTCTATTTTCTTCCTCATGGCTGCAGAGGTGATATGATGAGCTGCTTGAGTTCCTATTTCACTTCCAAAAATCATGGATTATGATTGAGAATTGTAATCCATATAAATACTTTCCTCTTGTGTGTTGATTTTTTTCAAATTGTTTATCATAATATAAATGAAGGTAGGACAAGAAATAAGAACAAAATAAAAGGGTGCCCTGAGTCCAAAATCAGATACATCACACAATCCTACCTAGTACCGTAGAAATAGTCTATAAATACTCAGTTATTCTTCAGGACAGAGCTTGATACATTTTTTGTATTTTCTGTTTTCTTGTTGTTGTTGCTGTTGTTCAAGTCAGCAACTTAGTTTTAGTGCTGGCTGTTGTATAACCTGGACTAGCTTTGAGCTCTTTATGATTACATCAACCTTTTAGATTGATTACAGACACGAGACACTATTATTGGCCATGACATATGTTTAATAAGATAAAGTCATTACTTCTAAAGTATGTGAAACTATTCCAGTTACAAACTCAATTTTCTTAGATACATCTGACTCGTGGGAACTTATCTACATGCTCCATAGACACGCTAGTTACTGCATTATGACCGTATTCCCTAATATCTCAAGTTATTGGTTCTTCTGTTAAAGGAATGCATAAACAGTATGTGGAAATCAACATATAAAGTCTAGTCTCCAGATTATTCTTTGATGTGCATTCCTTTACAGTAATCAGCTTCTAAATATAAATGAGCCATAAATCTAACCCAAGTTTACAAATTCAAAACCAACTTCTCAACACAAACCATCCAGTTAATTATTTAACTGCAATTACATTAAGTTATATTTTCACGTGCGTTGCAGTAATAAAAATAATATCCTGGCATAAAGCAATTTAGGAAAGAAATAGTTTACTTTAGCTCACAAAGGTCATAGTTCTCAGTGAATAGAAATCAAGGTGGAGGGAGCTTGAAAAAAATCTGGTCATGTTATATCCATCATCAAGAGCAGAGAGAGTAAATGCATGTATGCCTCTTATTTGCTTATGTTCAGCTTAGTTTTCCCACTGTTACATAATTCAGGACCCCTTTCCAGCGAATGGTATCACACATAGGGGGCTGACTTTTCCTACATTAATTAACTTAAGCTATCTTCCACAGAAATGCTTACAGGTTAACCCAATGCAAATAGTCTCTCACTGAGACTCTCTTGTTAGTCTAGATTGTTTCAAGTTGACAAAGCTAGCCTTCACACATTAGTGGAAAAAAAAAATCAAAGCTCCATTGTACTTTGTAAGTATGTGATGTCTTTCCCTATCCGAAAAAGTAAGAGGCTCATAAGAAATCCATGAACTCTTTTTCTCCTTCCCTGGTATTATACGGCAGTGTTTTTGAGCTAACATGTTGAAAATAAAGATAGAAATCACAGTGATACATTATCACCAAGAGAGAAAGAAGTAAGATGAGAATTCCATTTTTTTTTTCATCTTGAGAATAATAACTCCTGCCTGTGATTATCTTACTTTTCACACTGTAGATCATGAACCTTGCCAACTTCTGTAATTCTATGAGCTAATTCCTTATAATAAATCCCTATCTGTAACATTCTATACATAAAAATAAATTTTTCTCTGGAGAATCATGATTAATATACTATCCTTTGGCTCAAGACTGAAAGACATTACAACAAGTTTCTTTATAAAATTCATTCTGACTAGGTTCCACATAATATTTTAAGACAGCATTTTCTAAAATGCCAATTAAAGCATCTGAGTTGGTTTCCAAATAATAATGTATAAAGAAATTGTTTTATAATTGATACTGTATAGTTCATTTCAAGTTATTTATATGAACAATCTATAAAATTCCACTCACTCTCTTATGTCCTTCAGCAGTAGCTGGTTAGAGGAGACACATGTGATCCAAATACTTAGCTAAGTCACTTCTTTTGTCAGGTTTTATGGTACGAAGGTGAATTTAATTAAAAATGTGTTTTCCCAGAAGTAATGCTTGTTTTTAAAATCCTCCATATGAATTATGGAAAATATTTCTGTCGTCCAAATCAGAATGAACAACCACATTACACATAATCCAGGTACAACTTGCATCAGCAATCACACTTGTCTAACTCTAAATGTCAAATTATAATTGGCATTTAAGGAAATTGCCCCAGGATATATTTCACGTGTCTTTTAAGATACTGGTAGGTATTTTTAGTAATTATTCCATTACTACTAAATTGAGGACTAGTGTCCAATTAGACATTAATTACCAGGCTAAATATGGCTAATGTTCTAGCCAGGATGTCGCTAAGCATTTTAATTCTGCTAAATTAAATGCAATGGAATTCAACTTTGCAGATTCACAATTCAAACACTTCTTTAATTATAAAGGTGTATTTGAATGGGGTAGAGCAAATGCTCTTTAACCTTAAGACAGTGGTAAAATTAAACATGGTATTTAGCAGAATCATTATAGAAGCTCAGAAAGAAAGGTTTATTTGAAAACCTGAAAGAAACTCTGTTCCACCCCTGTAAAATCTTTCCCTGGTCTCCCTGGTCCCCTGCTTCAGGGACTCCAGGAACAAAGGGCTCTAACAGTTGCAAATGTCTTCCTTTATTGCAAAGTAACCTCAATGTAATTTCATCCTTTAATTTTATTCCTTCCATTTGGAGCACAGTAGAATAAATTTATTATCCCTTTCACATATTTGATGACAGGTCCTCTATTATTCCCCTGTCTCACCTGCTCTGAGATAGCGGGATATATTGCAGCTCACAGTCATCATTTTGTTTGATCTCTCCTGAGCAATCAATGTCCTTCTTAAAAGGGACCTCTGATAGGTGCATGACATATCTCTAAGGCCCTTGCCATTTACAGTCTTCTTGTAAATGTAATAAACTGCCTCTTCTGAAGAACTGTCAAAACTCCTATAAAGGTTGGGGAATTGGGAGGAGGAATAGGGGTGACTATGAGCAAAATACATTATATGCAGGTAAAATTCTCAAATAATAAATAGAAATACTACGTTCAAAAGTTGTATAATTGAAAGAATTACTTTTAGATATTCTCTTACACATATACATGAAATAAAATGTCAAGAATATGTGTCAAAATTAATATTCATAGAATCTGTGTGTATCATTCTTCGACAAACTTTTGAATTGAAATTGCAAGATATAAAGATCTGTCTTTCTCTCAGATGTTAGCTACAGACAAACACATGTACACACAACAGATTTAAGAGAAAAAAGTTGGCAAACTAAAGAAAGTAATTAAATGAGATTTCATCAATATGCGGTCAATCTGTACAGAAAATTTAGATTACTATATCATACTTAATGTTTTCCTTATTTATTTAAACATACCTTTATGTTATGAGACATAGCATATGCACATTTTTCTGTGTGTGTTACCTTATATTTGAGTTTCTACTTATAGTTCTCATATTAAATATGTCACTTAAAGGTTTTGTTTTCAAATAGTTATGTAGGTAATTTGTTATTGTATATGGAAATGTCTTCTCATTAATTTCATATCAAAGCTTTGCCTAATGGAATAGATTTGGATGACCAAAGAGGAAAAATAATATTCCGGCTAGTAAAAATTTTAACTATTTCCCAAAAAGGGGTGGCACATGAAAGCATTTTAATTTAATATGAGTATTTGGAAAGCTGAGACTGAGACAAAGAAGTAAAAGATCCAGGGCAATGTGGGCTACATAGTGGCATAATAAGGTCATGTATCAAAATAAACAGATGCTAGATAAATAGAGTGATGAAAAGATAGATAGATAATAGATAGATAGACAGACAGACAGACAGATAGATAGATGGATAGATAGATAATCGTAGGTACTAGAACAAAATCTCTGCCAGAAAAGAAACTTTCAGGGAGAAATAAAAGGACTTGAATCCAATTATGCAGCACACAATATGGTTCTCAACAAGAATTGAAGGCCAGCCAACCTATATAGGGTTACAAGTCAGAAGTCAGAAAAGACTATTGTGGTATGAGAGGAATGAATTTTTAACTGTTTGGGATTTGAAAAAAAAAAACAATTTAACTCATGTTTAGAGATGTAGCGTAGTTAGAAGAGCATTTGCTTTGCATAGAGGAAGCCCTGCTTCAGTCTCCAGCACCACACACATCATTTATGATGGCCTCATCTGCAATCACAGCACACAAAAAAAAATTGGAAAAAGGAGATAGATTCATATTTATCTTTTTCTAGATAGCAAGTTTTTTTTTCTTTTTTTTTATTGAGAAAAGGAAAAAAAAAAACAAGTTTCCACCTCCTCCCAGCCTCCCATTTCCCTCTCCCTCTTTCCACCCTTCCCCCCTCCTCCCACCCTTCTCCCCCTCCCCCCACTCCTCTCCCCCTCCCTCTCCAGTCCAATGGGCAGTCAGGGTTCCCTGCCCTGTGGTAAGTCCTAGGTCCTCCCCCCTCCGTCCATATTTAGGAAGGTGAACATCCAAACTGGCTAGGCACCCACAAAGCCAGCACATTACGTAGGATCAAAACCCCGTGCCACTGTCATTGGCTTCTCATCAGTCCTCACTGTTCGCCATGTTCAGAGAGACCAGTTTTATCCCATGCTTTTTCCATCACAGTCCAGCTTGAACCTAGAGTGGCTCCCAGGAGCCCAAGCCGAGGCCCCAGTTAGTTCCTTGGACAGCTGAGGATAGGGAACCTGAAATGACCCTATCCTATAGCAATACTGACGAATATCTTGCATATCATCATAGAACCTTCATCTGGTGATGGATGGAGATAGAGACAGAGACCCACACTGGAGCACTGGACTGAGCTCCCCAAGGTCCCAATGAGGAGCAGAAGGAGGGAGAACATGAGCAAAGAAGTCGGGACCACGAGGGGTGCACCCACCCATTGAGACAGTGGAGCTGATCTATTGGGAGCTCACCAAGGCCAGCTAGATAGCAAATTTGAACTTATCCTGAAATATATGAAACTCAAAACAGAGGTTGGAAAATTTTAAACTCAGAAATGAAAGTTGAATGTGAACTATAAAACAAAAATAAATATGTAAGATAATAAACATGCAGATAGTACATTTTAGTAAGGGAAGTCAGAGCAGAGACTGAACATCTAAATCAGCAATTGGGAAGGGCCTGTTTCATCAGGAAAATGTAGACATTTTACCAGCTTCACTTAAGAATGTAATATATCAAACACTTTAGACTAAAAATATTTATGATTGCAATATTAGATAAATTGTGCAAGCACCAAGAATAAACCACAAATAAATAAAGAAATTGACAATCAACTGAGAAAATGATTGATGGAATGGAGAAAGGAAGAAAAGAGAATGGAAAGAGAAAGGAATGAAGCATAGTCATAACACTGCAAGAGAATCAAATAATAACATTTCAAAAACTCAGTCTGCTCCTGGAAATTTACTTTAAGAACTTCAGATCAACATATTACAGAGATAGTTACACATCATTTAATGCACTGAAATTGACAACAACCAAGAGAATAACCTAGTTATCCAACAATGAAAGAATGGATAAAGATATATACACAATGAAAACTTTTCAGCCATAAAGATTGAAGTTATTTTTCCAAACATGATCAGAATATATTGTGTGAATATGTTCACAAAAATGAAATTATGACAATAGCTGAAATACAGATGACAACCATATAAAAATGAATTAAGCTAGTCTCACTGAGGAAGACAAATGTGTTTTCTCTCTTATGGTATATATATATATATATATATATATATATAGAGAGAGAGAGAGAGAGAGAGAGATAGATATAGATATAGATAGATAGATAGATAGATAGATAGATATAGATAGATATGTGTGTGTACATTATATATATATATAATGTATCAAATATATATATATATATGTATCAAATCCCAAACAGTTAAAATATTTCTTCTCATATCACAGTAGTCTTTTCTGATTTTTGATTTGTACCTTGTATAGGTTTGCTAATCTTAAAGTCTTGGTGAGAAGCATATTGTGTATTGCAGAGATGGATTCAAGTCCATCTGTTTCTTCCTGGAAGTTCCTCTTCTGGAAGAGATTTTGTTATAAAACCTATGATTATCTGTCTGTCTGTCTGTCTATTCATATATTTATCTATGTATACATATATTATACATATACACATATACTTTGAGCCATGATATGAGATCAGAGGTGGAAGTGCTAGGGGACAAAAGAAACTGATGAGAGATGGGAAGACACACCTCTGAGAAAGGTGTTCAAAGTACATCACATACATGTATGAAAATTCCCAATAGGTATCATAATGCCATGTACAATGAATACATACAATAAAAATTGTTAAAAAATTGCAATATGTTATTGTAAACAAAGCTGTAGTCTTTACTGTACTGGTAAAGGTATTTAAAAAGAGAAACATTGACAAGGTAGTAAAAAGATAATAAAATTGGATCACCGGAAGCCTCCCTTCAGCCTTGGCAGGAGTTGCACTGTGATAGCATACAACTTGTATTTCTTTCCCAAATTTCTCAGAAAGATATTTTCTGGGACTTCCTGCTCAAGTCTCCATGTCCTGACTTTGGAAGCCAAGGGCTCTATTTATAATGGGAAAATTTATCATTTTCTATGTTATCTGGCCACCATAAAAAAAATCTCCTTTAAAACACACATCTTTGAGCCAGGCGGTGGTGGCGCACACCTTTAATCCCAGCACTTGGGAAGCAGAGGCAGGCGGATCACTGTGAGTTCGAGACTAGCGTGGTCTACAAGAGTTAGTTCCAGGACAGGCTTCAAAACCATAGAGAAACCGTCTCGAAAAAACCGAAAACACACACACACACACACACACACACACACACACACATCTTTGCTAAAATTGATTTCCATCTTTCTAGCTATGAAGAAACATAAAACAAAATAAAATATTTGGCCTGTTTAAGAAGGAAATAATATATAATGATTGTTTTCCAAATTTTTCTTTAGAAATAATATTAAGGCTGTGCCTTCATGTAATGCTATTTTAGCCAGCAAATGTGACTCCACAATTATTGGTCCACTTCTCTGTCAGTTGCCCGGCCATTCAGCAGACATCTTGTCAAAAATTCTCTTCCCACATGCACTGATCCTATTGCTAGCACTAAAGATGGCTTTAACTAAATCTCTATAATTCTGTTTGTAAATAGGACTAAAGATTTAAAGACTGTGGTGAAAATGTACTAACTCAAAGAGGCTGAGTAGCAAAGAGCTATCTTTCTTCTTGCTGGTATCTTCTAAAGAGTGTCCTTCTGCTTTACCTAACAAAAAGACCATGCCATTCATAATCCCTCCCCACTACTTCCAGAGCATCTACCTGTAGCCTCCACATAACCTTTGATGATCTGTAATTAACTGGTTGCTATGTTGGCCTTCTGAACTAAAGCTAATCTTATTTAATTAATATAAATGCAAACATGGAGTTAATAGTGTGATCAAATATCTCTCAGCATTTCCCTCTTTAATTTATAAATAAAAATGGAAAAGTTTTTAACTCTAACAAGGTAAAATTATATAGAATAAGAAAAATTATCAAGTAAGGATTACATTCATGATATACAATCCATTGAATTGCTACAACTGTGATGGGAAAGGTATCCTGCTGTCAGATTTCAGGCAGTACCTACAGTAGTGAAGGGACGGTTTCCCCGATATCTACAGGTCTGGAGGGAAAGGTATCATAAATAGTCATGAAGTTAAGTTATACCTACAGCTGGAAAAAGAAATGTATCCTGACTTGTGGGGATTTCAATATGTACCTGAAGTTGGGCTCTAGTGGAGGATGGTCTCCTTGAAGGATGCGACAATCCTTCTCTTCTCCAAGAGACAGCCTTTACAGCTGAACTCTGCTCCTTCCTGCGAACAGTTTCCCGGCACAGATGTTTGTTGCTTCTCTGCTCATTCCACTAGGCAGTCTCCCAGCAAAGATTCTGCTCCACTCTGGCAAAAGAAGGTATTTACCCAAACCTCTTTCAAGAGATTTATTTGGAAGGAGGAATCTATAAGAATGGCTGCCTCTGCCAGGGTGGAGAAGGGCAACTAGTAACTGAACAGGCAAAGGGTTTATATAGAGCTTCTTAGAGTGCTTTCAGAGATAAGAATTTTCAGGGTAAAAATTAGTCAGAATGCAAGAATTTCAGGGGCAGGGTGTGTTTCTTTCACTGAGTCTGGTTTCAGGGTCAGAGTGTGTTTCCTTCACTGGCTGTGGTATCAGGGTCAGGGTGGCTTTCTTTGGCTGGCTCTTTGACCCTACATGTCACTTCCTTTTCTGTCCTGCTCATCCAACTTAATCAGCAATCTGCTGAGTTAAGACAAGATCAGTTTATTGCCCACTGGAAAAGTTTGCCATAATAAAATCAAAGTCTATATAGAGGTTCTTAGATTGATACCCATCCTCCTTTTTTGAAATAAATTGGTGCTGCCAGGAGTAGACATAGCTCACTGTCATGAAAATCCTTAAGTTATTAAAAACAATTTTAATGCCATATTCGTAAGTATCTGATATGTTTGAAGACCACCTGTATTTCTAAAACATACCTGATATCATTATAAGTTTGATTGTTATAGATGACTAACTACAAACATGCATTTCTTAGTTATATGTTATGCTTTAAATGAACTGCATAGCTATAATATCTGAAAAACACAATAGAAAATTTTATATAGTATAACAAAATAACCATAAATTTGCATCACTATACAAAAATGTTTTTAAAAAAGTAGAAACATGTATATATACTATAACAAAAATAAAATTAAATTTGCATCAACATGTAAAAATCCATACTAACATAAACTCTTTGAGACTAATAGTTGCTTTTTAGCTTAAATTAGATTCAATAATCTATACTTTTATCCTATCCTTTCCATATTTCCCCTATTTTCCTTTTTTTTTTCTTTAAGAAAGAGATACTTGAAGGGCTGGGTAATGGTGGCACGTGATTTTAATCCCACCACTTGGTAGGTAGAAGCAGCCTGGTGTAAAACTACTAGATCCAAGAAAGCTATTGCTGTTACACAGAGAAACTCTATCTTAAAAAGCCAAAAGAAACAAGGAAAGGAAGAGAATGAGATCCTAGAATATAACCTCCCTTCTTTTGTTTCCTGCATTACCATGTCTAGTAACAATTTGCAACCAACCACCCTAAATGACATCACATTCTTAAATTTACTTCTCAAGTTCTGAGAAAACTAGCTTTAACAATGGTTATCCAGTCTGTGTGTAATGGTCTTATCTGAAGTCCTGCCTGGAGTAGTCTATGAGGCTGGATCATCTCAGTTAACTACCTTGAAATTGTCTTGAACAGTTTGTAATTCAAATATGATTTATTGGTGGTCTTTATCATCTTAATGGTGTTACCACAATGCAGGCAAAATTGTCATTTTGGGACCTCATCATCCTTTTGGCGATTTCAAAGATCACTGTTAAGAATGCTCATGATTCACTACAGAAAAATTAAACATTTTAAACTTCATATGCAGTATATCTCAGAGAGGTTAAAAAACCACAATCTATTAAGTACATATAGAACATACAACTTTAATCCCTAGTTACCTACTTCAAGCTCAAGGCCAGAGCCATGTACAGAAAATGGATGAAGCTTGTTCCTAGAAGTAGTTAATATCTTATGTAACCATTAATATCTTGATATAAAGTCTATATATTTATATAGCAATCATAAATTTAGAGATAATATTTATATATTAAAATTTTTTAAATAGTCACAAAAACAAAGGATTTTAAGATTAGTGATACTAGAATAGTCCCTTAATTTTGCTTTCTTTTCTGTCCCATATCAGGTGACTTTATTACATAAGACAGATTTAGAATTTTCCTTTAACAAGAATTCTTGTGTATAGATAGGGTGATAGCCATCCTCCAACAACAAAAGTAGCTTTGATTTTTGATTAAATTTCCATCATAAAAAGACTATTTGTGTTATATGTTTGTAAAAAGCAGCAAAAAAAATTTGGGAGATTTATGAAACTTTATCCTGCTGAAAATGTGCTGTACCATCAGCCCAATTTTACTCATTTTGGAGGATCGGTGACATTTTTCTCTGATTGACTTGGGCTTCTTCAGATGTCTCACATGTCCAGAGGTCTTCAGATTTCTATGTTGGATATTTTTGTTCTCCTGGAAAGACAAAAACAAGCCTTCCCCAACCCTACCTTTGTGGAGATGCTTTTTGTCAGGTTATAACTTAGTTTAGAAAAAAAATACTTTTGGGCAACAGAAACAATATTATCTTCTAATAAAAAATAATGTTCTCATACCTGATCAAATGAAAGACATTTGATAGTCTTATAAGTTAGTTTGGAGTGAAAGACTAAGTTATTTGTTATACTATCAGCTCTTCTAATCAAGAGGTTTCTCCTATTTGAATCTAATTTTTATCTATCTTGATGGTATCCATAGCTTTTCTTCTCCTGTGGAAACAAAAGCAAAAACCTTTTCAACAATGTAACACATGTGGTATCTATTCAGAGTTCAACACATCTTTAAAATACATAAGCCTATTTAATTCAGCAGGTTTTATTTTATTTTATCCAATGTCTCTGCACAGCCATTCCCTTTTCATTAGAATTTTAAAAGTTTAAAGTCAATAATATACCATGTAATCTATCACTAGTGGTCTTTATTACCCCTTTCTGTTTATTAAGCATACCTTTTAAAGTGTGATTAGATGTTTATATAATTGTCTGTCCTAAAGAATTGTGTGGTATACCTATAATACGCTTTATGTTGTGATATGCAAAACATCTGCTGTATTTTACTAGAGACATATGCTCTAGTATTTTCAGTCTTAATTTGCACAGGTGTTCTCATAATGGCCATGATTTCTGATAAATGTATAATTACAGAATCAGCCTTTTCAGAACTACTTAAAGTTACTGACCATTGAGATCGTGAATATTTTTCTATAGTATGGTGTACATATTTTAATTTTCCAAACTCTGAAAAATGAAAACACATCTATTTGCTAAATTTCATTTCTTTAAGTACTTTTGGGTTACTTCCTGCACCAAATGGAGTTTGATTATACAAAAAATAAGTATATCATTTCCTTATATTTTCTTTGGCTTCTTGCCAAGTGATAAAAAACTTCAAACCTTGCTGTTAGTGCGGTATTTTTTATGAAATTCAGGGACTTGTAGACAATTTCCCACCAATAACTGATCAATATCATTTTCTCTGACTGGTAGATCTCTATGGGATCTGTTATGTGTTATACAGAAAGGATGACTTCTATTTCTGATTACTTGTATTTGAGCAAATAACAAAGCTAATTTTAAATCATCTTGAGTAAGTCCAGCAGTTTCAATATATAAAACAACTCTTTCTGCATATTAAGAGTCAGAAACTATATTAAGAAATTCTGAAAAATCTAATAATACCATGAAAGTAGTATATAATTCTGATTTCTGATCTGAATCATAAGGACTATGTCACTTTACTTAATTTTCCTGACTTACAACTTCTATTTCCATATTAAATCATTATATCATTAGTTTAGTTATATCATTAGGGGCTCCTGAAATTGGTGTTCCCATTATTATATGAAAGAGAATCCAATAAACTCTTTTTATATAATGAAGTCTCTTGCTTTGGGTATATTGTAGCTAATATACCCCCAAAATTGCTTCAATGTTTTCAGCAATGTTCATTTTTGACCCATAATGAGGTAATTTCAGCATTAGTAAAATATACCACAATTTCTCCTTGGTCTACATCTGCTAACTGATGAAGTTTCAATTTATAATAAAAAGTTTCTTTTTATAATACATTCAGAAAATATTTTTACATAGGTTTTTAATTGTTTGCTCTGATTGTGTGGTAAAAATATACATTCTAAGATATTATCTTCTCTGTTATTAAGAATTCCTGTAGGAGAATGAGTAGAAGGTAAAATAACTAGAATAAAATCAAGATCTGAATCTAAATGATCTACATGTGTATCTTATAATTTCTTCACATCCAAAGCCAATACTCTCTCAAACTCAATTGATAGTTATGTTGGACTATTGAAGTCCTTATTACCTTGTAAGGTTTGAAATAAATTACTTAGTTTTTGAGTTGTTATTCAATTGTGGACCATAACCAGTTATGGAGATTAAATATCTCCCATGCATTTTTGAAAATCATTAAGACTTTGTAATTGTTCACTCCTAATTTTTACTTTCTATGGTTGAAATTTTGTCAACCTATCTTATATCTTAAATAATTAATAGAATCATCTCACTGTGATTTTTCAAGAGCAATTTGTTATCAGCAACAAGGTAATTTTTTTTCTTAATTTATTTATTTATTGAGGATTTCCGCCTCCTCCCCGCCACCGCCTCCCATTTCCCTCCCCCTCCCCCGATTAAGTCCCTCTCCCTCATCAGCTTGAAGAGCCATCAGGGTTCCCTGACCTGTGGGAAGTCCAAGGACCGCCCACCTCCATCCAGGTTTAGTAAGTTGAGCATCCAAACCGCCCAGGCCCCCCCAAAGCCAGCACATGCAGTAGGATAAAAAACCCATTGCCATTGTTCTTGAGTTCTCTGTAGTCCTCATTTGATCAAACATTTTTCAAAAGTATCTGTGTCTGAATCAGCCAATAGGATACCATCCATATAATGGTAAATTATAGATTGAGGAAACTGTTTATAAATTGCAAAATATTCTAAAAAATATTGGCATAGGTTGGGGAAGTTTAACACTCCTCGTAAAAGAATGATTCCAATGATCAATATTGTTTGGTAACTGAATAAATCAAAGTTGGTATTCTAATAACTTTAGGCTGTTCCTTTTCAGTTACATAATACAATGGTGTTATATATTCTGCTCTAAATCCTCTATCTAAATCTGACTATTTTTCTTATTTGGTACAGTTTGTCTTTCTAAAGCTTGTGTCTCATTAATACTAAGTCCTTCTAAGACATATCTTATCAGTCATTTTTTTCTTGTTTTCATTAGTAATCATTCTATAACTTGCATCTGATCAGTAGTCTTTCCAAGGTTTGTATCTTATCAGACAAATCATTTTGGCACAGTCATCAAATCATTTTTACAGGATAAAATATTAATTACCAACTGATAATAATTACAATCAATGCAAGGTGATTTACTCCCTCATTTAAATTTTATATTTTTAAACGAACACTATTCTGGTTCCTAGCCCTCTATATTGTTATATTCTCCATTCTTAACATAAGAATGATTTATCATTTTAATATTGTGTAATTTCAAAAAGTTTTGCCCAAGTATCCCACCAAATTTGCCGACTTCTTAGCTTGTCTGCAGTATTGGTGGCAAACTCAAGCACCTCGTCCAATTTCCAGGTGCGTGCCTATTTCCACAGTCCTGATAAGCAGCAGCTAACTACTGAGATTGCTCTTGCAGAAAGGCCCAAGCAGAAACTACAATAGAGCCATCTCATAATACATATGTTCATGCCATGTGTTAGAACGACAAATGTCAACTTTAGCACAGTGGCTGCACTTTAGTCTAATGTTATTTTAAACAACAATTGTGACTCTGCACTTACCCGCATGCTTATCTGGCAGTGGGCCAGCTACTCAGGCCACAGACTAGTGGAAAGTCTCTTCCTGCAGATATTAGCCCTCTCCCTGCCACTAAAAGTAAAATTATTTAAATATCTAAAATTCTATTTATAAATTAGTCTTGAGATTCAAAGACCAGGGTGAAAATGGGCTAGCTCAGAGAGGCTGATCAGGAAATAGCTAGCACTCTCTCCTTGCTAGTGTCCCCCCAAAATATGTCCTGCTATGTCAAACAACAAAGGACACACCATTCAAAATCTCTCCCTACTTCTTTGGTGTGTCCCTCTATCTCTGACAGATACTCCCTAATGCTTTATGATTGCTTTCTGTCAACTAGTTTCTAACTCATCCTCCTTACCCAAAATTAATTTTATTTAATTAATGCAAATGCAAACTCAGGGTTAGTAGTGTGATCAAATTTCCTCCATCAGAACACAGCATAACAAGATGCCCTAAGATGAGTTACAAACCCTTATATCAAGGTTAGCCAAGGCAACCAAGAAGGAGGAAAAGGGTTCCACAATAATAGAGTCAGAGACACCTCCCACTTCTACCGTTAGGACTCCAGCAAAAAGCCCAAGCTAAACAACTACAGCATACATGCAGAGGACCTAGCTAAGACTTATGCGAATTCCATGGTTGCAGCTTTAGTCTCCAGGATCCCATATGAGCCCTGCTTAGCTGATTCTGTAGACCATGTTCTCATGGTATGCTCAACCCTTTTGGCTTCTGCAATCTTTCCCCCTTCTTTGTGAGGTTCCCCAAGCTACACATAACATTTGACTATAGGTCTCTGTATCAGCTCCTATCAGTTGCTGGAGGAGGCCTCTCTGGTGGTGATTGGGCTAGGCACCTATCAATAAACATAGGCGAATATCATTAGAAATAATTTCATTGATATTTTTTTGCTCTATCATTGGTTCTCTGATCAATTTTCCTTCTGGATCCTAGCCATCATGTCTATGTCAGGCATTCACTGCTTTCATAGTTTGGGCCTCAAGTTAGAGCAGTCATTGACTGGCCATTCTCACAATCTCTGAGCCATCATAGCCATAGTCTGTTGTGGAATATTTCTTTACACTGTATAAAAATATGTTACTGTGCTTGGCATAATAAAAAGCTAAGCATCTAATAACCAGAAAGTATTTTGTGGGTATAAAGGATGCTAGAAAAAATAAGGACAGAGAAGTCATCCAGGCATGGAGAAACCAAAAAAGGAGCGCTGATGGTACAGTGTCTAAGGTAATAAAGGCACAGGGCAGAGGGTAAATTAATAAAAATGGGTTAATTTAAGTTATAAGAGCTAATTACAAATGAGCCTGAGATGTTGGCTGAGCTTTTATATTTAATAATAAGTTTCCATCTTATTATTGGGGAGTTGCTGGCATCCCTGACGAAAAGGTCCAACTACAAATGGCACCCAACATCTGGCCATGTAAGACCCAAGAAAGCTTTAGAAAAGATTCTAAACACAAAAAAAAACTTGGAGACAAATGTAGCTTCGTAGTCTTATGTCTCTCATGCCAGTCATGGTAAAGAGCTACTTCTCCCAGCAGCTGGAGCACAATTAATAAAATCTCAGAGACAGATATTGGGGGTTCAACCTGAAGATGAGAAAAGCAAAGCAGTCAGCCACTTGAATCTTACATTGAACTCAGTTCAAAACTGGTGATCCTACCTCCAGGAATCCACTACAACCTGTTTTATATTTCAAGCTGGTATGGCTACTGCAATTAAAAGTGTATGTCATTGTTGCCTGGTCTATAAGACTGGCCAGTGTGGCTGTTTTACTTTTCTGATTCTCAGGTAAGCTCTATTTAAATAAAATACAAATGAAATGTCACTGCAAGCAGCTGCCTGCATGTATGAGCTTCCAGTATACTATGAGGTAAGCCATGTGGTCAGTTTAAGGTTTTGTTCACATAGACAGAAAGGTTACAGATATACAGTAATGCATTTTAGATGGACAGAACTGCTAAACAGGTTGCAGTGTGTTTAACAATGTGTATAGGTGTAAGGAAAAATGGGTATAGAACTACATAGAAAAAAAATAAATAGTTTAAAAGTAAACGTCTTTAAAGAAAGAGTAAGGTAATAAAAAAAATAGGTTATACAACAATGGAAAATACAGTCTGGATCCTATATGGTGTCATGTTAACTAATTTTTAAAATGTATATATACAAAAATAGCTGCTGATAGACATTGGATTATGGAAAAAGTTAGATTAAAGCAACCTATATATTTTAAAAATGACAACTTCAAAATGGAAATCAGACAATGTATTACATCAGTAAAGAAGTTATGATTTTTCTTTCATGGGAAAGGAAAGACTGTGGAATTCTTAAAGATTAATAAAGATCAGCTTTATTCAGGAGACATCCTGAGTATCTTGGCTACAGATATGAGGAAGATATAACAAAAAGACTATGATACAAGTGTCATATAAGCTTTTCCCTTGACATTAGAACAGCTCTGAAATAAGACATGATAAATCTTGCTGGCTACAGAATTTTTATGACATATTATTACATGTTATCCTATCATATGACATTGATAGAGATTTATATTACCATTTGATTATACAGTTCAAACAGAGTTACAAAGTTGACAGATGTGTTTTACCTGCTCAAAGATAAAACAAAAAAAAAATCTTTAAGTTACTTGTGCACACTACACATTCCATACTTGTGTTAATGAAGATATGCATGTTATCTTTGGAAGTTTGTTTTCTAAGCAAGGGAAAAAGCACCAATTATAAACAAGTGACCCAGTTGATCCAGCCTGTCATAGTGCTTCTTTTGCAATTTTCTCAGAGTTCTGCATCCAGAATATCTTCAAGGCTGCTGGCATTATTCCAACTACAACTTCAGATAAGTTTTGCACTATACAATTGCAAAACAGAGACAGGACAACAAATAGCTAATTCTACCAGGACTTGACAATTATCACAATATTACCAAGGTCTCCTAAATTTGATAATTCCTACTCACATGAAAACATGGTATAAAGATTGTGATACCCACATTCCCAAAAGGTGAGGTGGATGTCTTTTGGTCATTTGATGGGTTAAAAATGTTTGACATCATTTTAGGGTATAGGTTAAAAGTTATTATTGGTGATGGACAGGAAAAAATCTAAACAAAAGTTACATTTCAGGTTCTCTTTCTTAATGAAAAAAGGGCATATCATGTAAAATGATGAAATAAAAGGATGGATTGCTGAGTGTAATTTTAAACAATCACTAGTCTCAAATATTCTACATTAGTATGTATGGATTGCTGTATATTGATATAAATTTAAGGTTATTTTTGTAATACTGTGTTTATATTTATTATGCTTAAGGTTTTGTGCCTATGCATTTCATTTAAAATGTTATTTAAAGTTTTAGTTTTAAAAGCTATTTATGATAATAAATCCATCTTAATAGTGAGTCATCTGTAATAATCATACTTATATTAAAGTATGTTTTCAAGGTCATACAGAGCTATATTTTAGATAGATAAGCAATCATCAAAAATTTCAAATACCTACAGAATATAGTTTTAAAATATTTAATAACATAAGGCTTTCATGACGGTGAGACATGTCTGCTCCTGGGAGCAACAATTTACTTTAAAAAAGGATGATGGACATTGAAGAACTTCCATATAGAGTTTGCTTTCTTTTTATCAAAAGCTATCCATTTTGACAACAAACTGCCCTTCTCTTGACACATGACACAAGGAAAAGCAACTGCCAAACTTTGTCAGGACAGGGGAACTCAGTCTTTCAAAAATTGCTGCCTCACAGAGAAGTGTCAGATACTCCAGGCCTTTAGGCTGAAGATGGATGCCCAACATTTCAGAGGAACATTGGTTGACTATCCAGGCATCTAGCTCTTTCTATCAATTCTTTAATTTTGGAGGTTGCTTGCTCTGTACTTCCTGTTTACTAAGAAAATATTATATCCTTCTGGGCTCTTTGATGAAATTGTAGACTAGATAGTCATAGTTATAGGTTTCCTTTTTATTATAGAAGGAATATTATGTAAAGAGCTTTGAATTCATAAAGATAGAATAAATAATGAAGTATTTTCTTCAAATATAAAAATACAAATGATCTGGACATTGTAAATATAATTATTACCAGATAATTATTCTTATTGTTTACAGTTTTACTATGTTAGAGCTAAAACCTTTCCTTTATATTAAAACAAATAGAAGGAAATGCTGTAGAATATTCCTTTATCCTATGTAAAGATATGTCACTGAGATTGGTTTAATAAGTATCCAATAGCTAGGCATTAATTTCAGGGCAAAAAGAATTCTGGGAAGAAGATCAGCAGAGGAATCCACTCAAGCACAGAGGAAGCAGGAAAGCAGCATGGGCAATATGAAGTAATGATAATAAAGTCATAAAGAGAGACTAAATTAAAGAAAATGATAAATTTGAATTATAAGAGCTAGTTATGAACAAGTCTAAGCTATTGGCCAAACTTTCATAATTAATAAGTCCCTGTGTAATTATTTAGGACCTGGCAGGTGGGACATAAAAGTTTGCCAACAACAGCACATGCTGAATAGAGAAATAGTTGTGAATCACAAGTTTTATGGATGGGTTTGTGTCCCAATTGGACAACTAGGATCCTGGTTACAGAAACTGTACATCTGAGGCTCCCTATTCTCCATTACTTCACTTAGAATCATAAGTTCTGTGGAGTTTTTATTTTATTTGGCTTCCTCATCACCTGCCAAATGCACAACTATTCTATTTTGCGTCCCTGTATTATTTCACCCATTCCCCTTTATCACCTGATCTCTCCTCTTCCCATCCCCACACAGGGACACTCCTAGTCCATCGATAAAATCCATTCTGTTTTCCCATCCTTATAGTTCCTTGCATATCTCTTATACCTCTAACTTCTCTAAGTCTGGATTTTAGTGTGATTATCCTTTACTTAACTGCTAATATTTACTTATAAGTGAGTGCATATTATGTTTGTCTTTTTGGGTCTTCAGTAGCTCATTCAGGATGATGTTTTTTCTAGTTCCATCCATTTGCCTGCAAATTTTGAGATATTATTTTTGCTAACAGCTGAGTAATAATCCATTGTCTAAATACACCAAGTTTTCTTTATTCATTCTTTTGTTGAGGGACATACAGGTTGTTTTCAGTTTCTGACTATTGGGAATAAAACTGCTATGAAAACATTTGAAGTGTTCTAGTAGTAGAGTGGGGTGTTTTGTGTATACACCCAAAAGTAGTATTTGGATCTTAGAGTAGATCTATTTCCAATTTTCAGAGGAACTGCTGTATTGGTTTCCATGTGGTTGTACTAGTTTGCATTCCCACCAGCAATGGAGGAGTGTTCCCCTTTATCAACATCTTCACCAGCGTGAGCTGTCACAGTGTTATTGATCTTAGATATTATGACAGGTGTAAGATAGAACCTCAAAGTAGTTTTGATTTGTATTTCCCTGATGGCTAAGGATGCTAAACATTTCTCTAAGTGTTTCTCATCCATTTGGCATTCCTTCTTTTGAGTATTCTCTACTTAGATCTGTACCCCAGTTTTAAATTGGGTTGTTTAGGTTTTTAACATCTAGTTTCTGAGATCTTTGTATATTTTAGATTTTAGTTCTCTATCAGATATGTGGTTGATGAAAATCTTTTCCTATTTTGTTGTTTTATCCTATTGATGATGTTGTTTTTTTAGAGCTTTTCAGTTTCATGACATAGCATTTATTAGTTGCAAATCTTAATTTCTATACTATTGGTGTTCTGTTTAAGGAATTGTCTTCTGTGCCAATGCTGTTCCCTACTTTTTCTTTTATTATGTCCAGTATCTTCTTACTAAACTCTTTTTAATGATAAATGCTGTTATGGGAGTGATGTGAATGCTTAGCGATAGCTTTAGTCCATTTTGTCTCTCTTACCCCTATGGAACCTATCAAGTAGACACATAGAATTTGGGGGTTTGTTTTGTCCTCAGTTTTATATTCAGTTGAAATTATATAATTTTTTTCTGTTTACCTATTTCTACCTCTTACTGTATTTTTAAGCCCTTTCTTTTTATTCCTTTTAGGAATACCCATGGTAATGCATCAGGAATTTAACACTTTTCAGGAGGACTTGTATAAGTTGAGGTTCTCATCTGCCTTGGTGATTGCAGAAATCATAATGATACCTGCACACCAAATAGAGCTGAGACTAAAATTTGCAAAGAGAATGGATAAGATAAAAATTTTAAACTTTCAGAAGACTTCTGAAAGTTGATTTTGTTATCCCTAAGAAAGTTGCAAGATCTGTGCTACAATCTATGTAGGTTCTATGGTAAGGTTGCAGGACAGTAGTTTATCAGTAAAGTACATGAATGTAGACAGGTTGTTTATTCCCATAGAGAACAATTAGAATCATATAAGGTGGAGTTAATAACACATCTCATTCATTTGTGAATTCATTTGTGCACTGAGTAGATCTCTCTCCAAAACATGGTGTTTCACATGAAATTTTTATCAGTTTATTTCCAAATATTTTGTCTCAGTACATCTTCTTTCAATACATATTAGATGCTTCTGACCATGAATAAATATTACATAATGTACATTATTTATAAAATACTTCCATATGTGGACTTACTTATTACCAAAATTTGTATGTAAATATAACAAAAATGTACAGATGAAATATTTTCAATTTGAAAATATCCTTTATTCTTGCTCATGCTCCCCCTCCTTCTGCTCCTGATTTGGACCTTGAGATTTCTGTCCGGTGCTCCAATGTGGGTCTCTGTCTCCTTTCATCGCCTGATGAAGGTTAATATTCAGGAGGATGCCTATATGTTTGTCTTTGGATTCACCCTCTTATTTAGCTTCTCTAGGATCGAGAATTATGAGCTCGCTGTCCTTTATTTATGGCTAGAAACCAAATATGAGTGAGTACATCAGGACCGCGAGGGGTACACCCACACACTGAGACAATGGGGATGATCTTTCAGGAATTCACCAAGACCAGCTAGCCTGGGTCTGAAAAAGCATGGGATAAAACTGGACTTACGTAGTGGACAATGAGGACTACTGAGAACTCAAGAACAATGGCAATGGGCTTTTGATCCTACTGCACATACTGGCTTTGGGGGAGCCTAGGCAGTTCGGATGCTCAACTTACTAAACCTGGATGGAGGTGGGCAGTCCTTGGACTTCCCACAGGTCAGGGAACCCTGATGGCTCTTCAAGCTGATGAGGGAGAGGGACTTGATCGGGGGAGGGGGAGGGAAATGGGAGGCGGTGGCGGGGAGGAGACAGAAATCCTTAATAAATAAATAAATTAAAAAAAAACAAAAACAAACACACACACACACACACACACACACACACACACACAAAGAAAATATCCTTTATTAAAATGACCTGTCAGTCTCCAGGAAATCTTACTGTTCTTCCTTACTGTAGTTTTGATGTCAGTTGAATATATTCCATAACTACCTTTGTGCTTGAAGCATGTGCCTTCAGGTAATGTTATCGAAATCTGTAAGAGTCATAGTCTTGATGCAAGGTGATTATGTAATGATGAACTCTGTAGTTTGTTTTATGCTTTTCAAGTAGATTGGTTATTCTAACAGCTGTGATTATAGAATGAAAATACTCCATATTCTTCATCTTTTCTAAACAACGGTTTTACTTTTCATTTCAATATCACAAGTTGATGCATTCATTCAGTTGATTTCTCATTTTGGTATTTCTGGCTACCTAAATAGTGGGAATAACAGAGGTGTTTTATTTAGAAGGGTCATGGCCTTAAGTATTTTCTGTAGCTTGTTCCACAGATTGAGACAATCTACATTTCCTTTAGTATAACCTCTTATAATATTGAGTATCAGTTTTTAAGGTATCTAGTGGTCTCAGTTTAATGTTATGTTTTTTAGCAAAGGAGCATTAAAAACTTCTCTGATTTTCTATTCTAACCACTAAAGATCACTAAAATATATTACTAAAAGAGACAGTAACAACCAAACTGGTTTATAGTAATTGACAGATTCTAAACCAACAACCAAGGAGCCTGCTTATGACCAGCCTAGGTTCTCAACATACATGCGACAGTTGTGTTGCTTGGTCTACTTGTGGAACTCTTAACAATGGGATAAAATATTGTTCCTAGTATTTTGACTGGCTCTTGGGAACATATTCCTCCGACTGGATTGCCTTGTCTAGCAAGGGCAGTTGATATGCCATGCTTTCTTAATACCTGTGGGAGGCTTGCCCTTTTCGGAATGGAAAAAAAAAAGACTAGGAGTGGATTTATGGTGGTGTGGAGGGGAGATGGAGGAAGGGAATAGGAGCAGGGGAGGGAGAGGAAATATGGTTGGGAAGTTTAATAAATAAATACATTCAATTAAAAATGAGATTTAAAAATAAATTATAGAAAAATGTGAATTCATCTCTTTAAAGGACTATAATGAATCTAAAATATTTTATCTTTTTGTTGTATTTTATTTTACTATATATAGAGAGAAGCATTTCAATAAGCAAGTAGTAAATTTGCCACAAGAGCAATGACACTGGCTCATGCTTCTTCATTTTCCTCTCTAATCTTTGAGATCTTATAGGACAAGAAGACTTTGGGATCTCCATGTCTCCTATCATCTCAAGAGGAGCATATTTGCCCAAAATCCCCAGTCTTATTGATAAACTCTAGTCTGAGGAGGTCTCAGGGTGCATAACTATGGCTTTTTACCAGCTCCCTATTGGAACTCCAAATAAAATATTGATCTCTCCAAAACAATGTTAAATAAGTAACACAAAATAAAAAAAATAAAAAAATTTAATGGTAGAGCAAATAAAATTTAGTATTAGCCACAGAAAGATGGTTTAGTTGACAAAAGCACTTGCCATACATGTGTGGGTTCCTGTGTTCAAATCCTCAGAACACAAATAAAGCCTACACATGTTAACATGAGTGTCTTCCATCTCAGTGCATCTACAGGAAGATCCAAATTGGCCTGGAAGTTCATCAGGTACTTTCTTGGATATATAATACAAGAAAATGTAATTTTGTGTCTTTCCATAAGGCATTAATGTAAAAGGATTGTTCTGTTTGCTTGCTTGCTTGCTTGCTTGCTTGCTTGCTTGCTTGCTTGCTTGCTTGATTGATTGATTGATTGCTTACTTTGCTTTGCATTCAGGCATCCCACCAGGAGTCACCTGCAAAACGTAACTGTTGATTTTTTGCTGAAGATCTAGTAGACAGGAAATATATCCAGTGTTGCCTCCCAAACTCTATCTATTGAACTAAGAATGACTTTACTTTCTAGATGCACCCATTCAGGATCCAGGAAACTTGTACGGCAGTCTCCAGTTTCTTAAGTGACCAATTGTATTATTACAGCCTAAAGATGAGCATTGTCTCCCGAAACTCAGAAATTCTAAATCCAACTAGGAAATTGACTTAGAAACTAATGAGAAATTTTTACATCAAAACAGGTGTTTGCAGATTTTAACATATTTTTAATAGAGCAGGCATACTTTATTCCCAGGTTGGCCTCCTCTTAGGGTTTCATGCAAGCCTGTCTGTACAAATGGCACTAACAAATACACTTAGAAATTGTCTTTTCAACTTGCAAGTGGAACTGAATGAATGCTAGGATATTTGTCCAGCATACACAAAGTCCTGGGTTACATCTCAATACACATAAACTAAGTGTAGAGGTGCATGCCTATAATCTTACTGCTTGGGAGTTGGAGTCAGTAGGATCAGGAGTTTAATATTGTCCTCAGTTATCCATAGAGTTCAAAAATAGCCTGTAATGCTTAAGACATTATCTCCAAAATACAGATCCCTATTTTCGAAATCTGGATTTCATTGAAGATAAAACATAATTTGCTAGTTCCAGCCATAATTTAACTATAAACTCTCAAGAAATTCTATAGAAACTCAATGTGTTCCAAAGCAACTAAACACATAGAAAGGAAAAATTCAGTACTACATATTTTGTTCTCCATATTTTCAATCACACTGTTCTTGGCTTTGGTTTCACAGTGATGGAGAGAAAGTGTGGGCCTTGTCCCTATTATGCAACTATGCAAGTACACTACCTTTGCCCTCCATCCCTATGCCTCTCAAGTTCACCTTGTGATTGTCATCCAAGTGCCATTATACCTCACAAATTTAATTTAAATTAGCTGTGGTAGCTCAAGCTTATGTTTATAGCACTTCAGAGATTATTGCAGTCCATTACTCATGAGCTGCACAGGCCATCCTGGGATACAGAGAGATACTCTATCTAAAAAGACAGACAATAAATGATAATTTCATTAATGATAGACTTGGAAAAGCAAGGCATCATATTAAAGAATGTTATTCACAATGTCACTTTATAATAGTTTAAGCATTTTAAATATTTATTTTTATTCATATGTATGCATATGTGCTCTAATGTGTGCATGTACATGCAGGTATGAGAGGAGACCAGAGAAAGCCATCAGATCTCTTGGAAATGGAATTGCATGAGATTTTGAGTAAAAAGAATATAACCAAAGGTGTCTGAAAGAGCAACTAATATTCTTAAACATGGAGCTATTTCTCAGCTCTACATTATAGTAACTGAAACTTCAACAACCTCTTAGTATCTATGTAGAGGAGGACTCTACACTTTAAAGGCGTCGAGTTACGTTCTTGGATTGGTAATCAGCTATGTGTCTTAGATTAGGACCGAGTTCACTCTTATTTACCAGTTTACAAAACACAAATGAACTGAGATAATATATATGTGTGTGTGTGTGTGTGTGTGTGTGTGTGTGTGTGTGTGTGTGTGTACTTGACCTCAAATATATATGATCTGTACTCTGCTTAAAACTGCAAAAACAATCCTCAAGAACATGAGTGTCGGACAGCAGAAATGGAATCTGATCTCACCCTATACTTAGTACAGATAGGGATGTAAGAGGAAGAACAAGTAAAAGACATTACCAAAGTTGAAAGCAAGTGCAGGAGACAGCCTTACATTTAGAACACAAATTGTTCAAACATTGACCACATCCCAATGTAGGTAGACGGACATTACAACTCTTTATCAATTGATTTTCCAGAACTTTCTATAAGAGACTTATTACCATCTAAAAGTGCCTTTAATGTTTGCCATGCCTGTTAGTTAGAAACTAAAAGCTAGTGCTTTGGGTCATTTAGAATACTGCAGCACCTCACAGCTACATTGGCTGAAAAAAATTATGGTCAATGTAAGTGTATGATCAGCTTTTGAAGCCAGAGTAAGAAGAAGGAACTGTTATAAAATCTACAGGTTCAACTTATCAAACCACTGTATTAACTTCAGAGCCCAAGACCTAGAATGAATCATTGCAAAGCAATGAAACTAGATGCATAAAAATAGCCTAATGCTACTGTGCCATGTATTCCAATACTGGGTCATTTTGCTGTTGTTATCGCTACTAAAAAACCCAGGAAGATTGAAAATTCAGACAAATCATAAAGATCTTTATCTATGAAATGGTTGTACTTATCTAAAATCACCATCGCTGGGCATGGTATTTCTTTGCTCTTGGAACACCAAAAAGCAAACAAAGAAATAAACTAACAAAAAAACTATTCAAAGAATGAAATATTGAAAAGGAAATTTTACAAATTCATTCATATGAAAGAATCAGAAACATGACTATCATGTAGCAGGAGATTAAAATAGGATTAATAGACACTATAATGGGCATTCTATTGTTCAAAGTCATTTAAAATGCACTTAGTTGAACATTTGTTTCTGACTAGTTGAAAATACTGTCTGGATTCTCTTCTTTGTCTCTGACTAGCAACTTCTACATCAGGCTATACTTTTATGTTTTCACCATTGAATTTACTTTATTCTTTAAAAATAAATGTCCTAAGCCTGGGTGGTGGTGACACGCGCCTTTAATACCAGCACTCAGGAGGCAAAGCCAGGTGGATCTCTGTGCGTTAAAGGCCAGCCTGGTCTAAAAGAACTAATTCCAGGACAGGCTCCAAAGCAGAATCCTTGTCTCAGAAAACCAAAATAAATAAATAAATAAATAAATAAATAAATAAATAAATAAATGAATGAAGGAAGGAAGAGAAAAAGAAGAAAAGGAAGGAAGGTAGTAGACCAACTGAGGCTCTAAAAAAGTCTCTTTCAAAGCACAAATTGCTTACCACTAATAAGGCAGAGAACTGAGGTCAGACAACCAAGGCTTTGAGCACTGGGGCCTTAAAGTTTTCATTAAGAGCAGGAGGAACAGGTTACGAGGGAGTCCAACATCTCTCCATGTGACAGGTGATAATTTATGAATACAGAATGTGTCCTTTCTATACATCAGAGAACTAACTATAATTGTGGACACCTACAAAAATAAACAGAATATAAAGAGCTTTGCATATATTATCTCTTCAATTCCTTTTAGATATTTGAAACAGTAGTCTTTTATAAAAACAGCCAACTATGAAATAATAGAAAGGACTGCAATATATGTTTTAGTAAACTGTCTATAAGGCTGAACAAACCATTATACGATTTCTGTGAGAAAGCTTGTCCTGGAATCTTCTAGGAATTAATCTAACTTTGATATAATTTCATTTGACCCTATAAACATCCTTTTTATCTTTAAAGATTTGGTATTAATATGTTCAGTATTAAGAGCTTTAGATGTGATTGTCATCTTTCACATTAATTAAGTTGACTTAATATATATTTCAATTGGATTTTTTCTACTTCAGCACTGGAAACAAGTAGAATTACAATTCTGCGTGTCTGCTTGTATCCTTATCCAGCTTTATAATGAATGTGATTGAATGAATGCTTAATGAATAAGTGAAGTATCCCTGTCTAATTCTTGGGAATCACTAAATCCTCCTTCATCTTTGTTTGGGGCAGAATAAAAAACAGTGAGAATTTGATTTGTGGTTAGAGAGAATTAGGAATTGAGTTCCTGCATATAATTGATGAAATCCACTTAAATTGTTAATTAAAATCATCACCCTTCAGCCAAACAATCACCTTAATGACTTAATGAGTGATTAAAAATGGAAAATAACCAACATGGGACCAGAGCCTAGAATCAATCTGCTTAATAATGGAACTTAATTTATCTCAAAGGTAAAACACACACAAATATTTGATTACTGTAGTCAGTAAACGAGAAATATAAAAAAAAACTATAAAAAGAATTCAAACTCCACACACCTGCAATAACACATAGGTTTAGAGCCTGTACACTGTACGAGAAAAGGAGCAGTCCCCTATATTAGATGGCACTATTATGGATGTCCAGTGATCTACAGCATGTTGGTGAATAATTCTTTCAACTCTCGTTTTTCCTCAGCCTCCTTCTTATTTTTCTCATCTTCTGTCCTCTCTCTTTCTTTTTCTTTTCTTCCAGTCACTCACATATAAATACATGTACACATACACGCGCGCACGCACACACTCAAACACACACACACACATTTTCCTATATAGCTTCTATTTCATACATTCTGAAGCAGCAAGTTTTTCTTTGCATCCTAGTAACTTGCCACATTTGAATATATATGAGTGATATTATCATGACTGGAATGTTCCTTCAGTGAGAGTAAACTTTTATTTTTGGAAATCTCTGCCATGTTAGTGTCATTTTTCCTCTTATAGACTCCAGTTTGGCGAACAAGTTTCAGACTAAGCTTCACCTGAACATCATCAACTCAAAGACTGTACCCACAGCAACAAGGTCACTTTTCCCTTCTCACAGCTTGTTGTTGCTCTGACCAGCTGCGCCATCTTCTGGCAATGCCTTCCTGGCTCCTTATTGTGTCTGCCTGGCACCTTTTTCTACTGCACTACTTCCTGAATATTCAAGTCTACCTCCTCTCCCCAAGTCTCTGACAGTTGTTAGTTCCAAGTCAGGTCGTGTCATTTTTCTCCATTCATATGACACCTAGGAGGGCTCTGTGATATCTCTTCTAACTTTTGAGATGCTAACTGTGCTTTGTGAGATGAGGACCAAAATCCTTTGAAACTGCTATACCCTGTTCACCTGATTTGGCCCTTCCACCTTCCGATTTCTCTTCCTCCATAATATGCCTGAGAAGTCTGTCAATAAGTCTTAAATTTACTTTCTAATGTGTTCTTAACACTCTATACACAGACTCATTCTCCCACAATTCCACTGAAGCAACTTATCTTAAGGTCTGAAACTTTTCAGTTTTATTAAATATTTTGTTAGGATTCTTGGTTTTCAATGAACTGAAAGCCTTCCTCAGTACTAATCATATTCCCTTTCCCATTGAAGGCCTAGTACCTTCAATAGTGTTCTCATGGAGATTTACTGGTGTCACTGGGTCGTTTTGGTGATTTCCCCAGGTAATTTGGCCTTAAGTCTTGTCGTCACCCCATCATTCCCATGCACAAAGTCACCTCCAACACTCACTCTTTTAAACTTTTCATATAGCATGCTTTCTATGTGTAACGGCATAAATGAATGTAGACAGAAATTGTAATAAATATATACAGCTTTAATTAAATCGACTTACAGAACCACAGGTTCCAGCGGAGAACAGGAAAGCAGAAAAAAGAGTGGCCGGGAACATGCCCACAATCTTTATAAGTAAAAAATATCCTCGGGGGACCCCGCCCTACAAGTAAGGTGATTGGCTGGGTCTCTCCTACATTCTATGTACTCAATTGGAACTGCAGAACAGAAATCTGTGTGCGTTCACATATGTGTTCTTTTCTGCTATTCCAACTTGAAACCACACTTTCATCTTTGCTTTGAGGAAAGATGGTACTAGTTAATTACACTATTGAATATGTACAACTAGCTACCCACAAGAGTGCTCAGGTTTAATTTCAAAATAGATTTCATATCTAGCCAGTCTTTACATCCCCACTGGTACCACCTACTACAAGTATATTTTATTTCCCACAAATTAACAAACAAAATTTCTTTTGAATAGGTCCCAGGAGATGGCTATGATTATAATGAGGATTTTTAAAGCTCATTAATCAGATATCACTCCCTTCCTGCCACTTTAATAACAGAGTCAAACTGTGTGTGTGCTACTTTTTTTTTTCTGCAGTATAAACTCATTTCCACTCATGTATCTTTACGTTTGTATCATTGTCTGGAATGTCCATCTTCTGGTTTCTTAAAATCCTCTTCTATTTATTCAGGACATTTAAAGATCACTTACTTGGCCTTTGGGTTTTCCAAATCATTTTATAATGAATACTATGAACACATCATAAATAAATAATTTGTTTTAAATTTTGCTATATGAATGCAAACTTAAGCAAATGCAATCAGAATTATATATAAACATATTATAAATATACACATATTCACACAGGTATACAGACATGTGAATATGTTATATACTAAATACATGCCTATATATACATACATATGTTTCAATATTCCAAGAGTCAAGCTGAGACTTGATTCATAGTTAACATATATTTATTGAATAATGAATAGTTGCAATAATGATGTTCAAAATAACAATAATGATAAAAAATAAGTTTAAGAAAATAATATGGTGGTTCTTGCCATTAATGTTAATTCTCACATTGGGAATACATGAGGATCTTGACTGTGAAGCCATCCTGTACTAAATATCATGACACTTGCTCAAGCATAACATTAGTATGTGGTACAGTACACTGTACCACAGTAAACATTGTCCTATTGTGGGGTATTTGTACACTGTGTAAAGATATATTGCTATATGATTGGGTAATAAAAGGCTGAATGGCAATAGCTTGGCAGGAGACTATAGGTGGGGCATCCAAACAGAGACAGAACTTTGAGAAGAAGGCAGAGTCGCCAGCCAGAAGTGGAGGAAGCAGGATGGGGAAAACAGGAGATGAGGTAACAAACCGCATGAAAGAATATAGATTTAAAAATATGGGTTTAAGGAGGTTGAGCATGACCTTAAGTGTCTTTTGGCCATTTGAACTTCCTCTGCTGAGAATTCTCTGTTCATTTCAGTGCCCCATTTTTTAATTGGGTTAATTAGCATTTTAAAGTCTAGTTTCCTGAGTTCTCTATATATATTGGAGATCAGACCTTTGTCTGTTGCGGGGTTGGTAAAAATCTTCTCCCAGTCCGTAGGTTGCCTTTTTGTCTTGGTGACAAAGATCCCGATTTTTTGCCTGGCAATCTTGTCTACTCCCCTACCCAGGAGGATAGCTATTTGTTTTTCTTTGGGTTCACCTTCTTATTTAGCTTCTTTAGGATATCAAAATATAGACTCACTGACATTTATTTGTGGCTAGAAACCAATTATGAGTGAGTAAATCCCATGTTCATCTTTTTGGGTCTGGGTTACCTCATTCAGGATAGTATTTTCTATTTCCATCCATATGCATGCAAAATTTGAGAAGTCATTGTTTTTTACCACAGCGTAGTACTCTAATGTGAATATGTTCCACACTTTCTTCATCCATTCTTCCATTGAAGGACATCTAGGTTGTTTCGAGGTTCTGGCTATTACAAATAATGCTGCTATGAACATATTTGAACAAACGCCCTTTTCATATGATTGGGCATCTCTTGGGTATATTCCCAAGAGTGGTATTGCTGTGTTGAAATAAGAGCGGCGGAACTGCGTCCCCCTGCGTCCCCAGCACCCTGCCGCCCGCACGGCTAGCTTTACCCGAAATAATTACACGGAAACTGTATTCTTTTAATCACTGCCTG
>NW_004949098.1:4980176-4982976 GCF_000317375.1 Microtus ochrogaster
GAGGCTGGGAGGAGGTGGAAACTTGTTTTTTTTTTTCCTTTTCTCAATAAAAAAAAAGAATTAAAACCAAAAAAATATGGGTTTATATAAGTTATAAGAACTAGTTAGGAGCAAGCCTAAGCTAAAAGTGAGCTCTCATAATTAATAATAAGTCTCCATGTCATTATTTACAGGCCGGTAGTCCTGACTAGACAGTACAACTACATTTGATGAACATACACAAAACCCTGAGTCTGATCCTCGGTAATCACTTAGAAAAAATCAGATGTAATAAAAAAGAATTGACAGTTTTATAGTAACATAATTCTTTCATTACATAAAAGTATAGGAAAGATACATGTGTATTTCTGTCACAGTAACATAGTAAAATGCATAGAACATTTCCAGTTAGTTATGTGTATTACATTTTGTAAAACAAATAATAAGAAATCTTTGAAGAAAGAAATTGAAGAGGACACCAGAAAATAGAAATATCTCTTCGGTAGGCAGAATTAACTTAGTAAAATTTGTAGTGTTACCAAAAGCAATATACAGATTCAATGCAATGTCCATTAAAATTCCAACTAAAATCTTCACAGACCTTGAAAGAACTGTACTCAAATTCATATGAAGAGTAAAATACCCAGGATAGCCAGAGCCTAAGCTGCTCCAGTGGAGACACAGTGGCCCATTGAACTCCTTCTTCCACTGGGTTCAAGCCAATGCCAGTCCCAGACGGATGTGGTCTGCCTCAAGGAGAGGGGGGCAGCGTGTCCTGATGAGTTGAGAGGGTGGTTTAGTACAAGCTGCTAGCGGCCCCTTTCCCTCCCACACCTTTGTCCTCCCAGGCCAGTGACTCAGCTGACCAATGACGCTGACTAATGACGTATTTGATGGTCAACAGACAAAGGGACAACTCCCTAGGGAGGCTGTGTTCCCTGCTCCTCCGGCTCATGCTCACTTATCACTGTGGCCGCAGAGGCTGGCAGCAAGCCTTGCTCCAGCTCCCCCAAAAGTGGACAGGAAGCTTAGGGTGCAATGACTTTGTCTTCCATCTTTTCTCCAGGGTAGTTCTCTGGTTCAGTCAGATTCTCCAGAGTCAAGGTTTCGGCCCCTGGATTAAAGAGCACAGGTTGGCCCCGCCCTGCTTGCCTCTGCCCTGCAAGGTGCTACATCTCTGTGTCACTCCCCTGCACTGCCCTGCCCTGTATGACCCTCCGTGGAGCTGGCCAAGTCCCACCTGGGCTCGAAGCCCTGTATGACTTCCCACCATGCCTCTAATGGACACCACGTGATTCTTACTGCCGTCTCAGAGTCAGACTGCCCTACTTCTGCAGCCCAGGCTCCTTACTGCTTCTCACTGGCTCACTAACACTAGGCTTGCCCTGTGCTTCTAGAATGTCTTCTTCAGAAACTGATTAGAAGAGACTGAGAGCTTTAGTAAGTCTTGGAAGAATACAACAACAAAATAAAACAAACATAGGCATGTATATATGCATGTGTGCGTGCCTGCCTGTGTGTTTTGCATGTGTGTTTACATGTGTGTATGTTCATGTGTGTACGCCTGCCTATGCATTTTGCTTGTGTGTGTATGCATGTGTGTGCTCCTGCCTATGTATTTTGCATGTGTGTGTGCATATGTGTGCGTCTGCCTATGTATTTTGCTTGTATATGTGTTCATGTGCGTGTGCCTGCCTATGCATTTTGCTTGTGTATGTATGCATGTGTGTGTACCTGCCTATGTATTTTGCATGTGTGTGGTGTAGCACATGTGCACATGCATGTGGAGATCTGAAATGACATCTGGTGTCTTCCTCCATTACTCTTGACTTTGTTTTAAAAAGTTTTACTGCTGTTTCAACACCCACGTGGCAGCTCACAACCATCTGTGACGACAGTTCCAGGGGCCCAACACCCTCTTCTGACACCCTCAGGCACTGTACATGTGTGATACACTTACATGCCTGTAGGCAAAACACTCATACACATCTTTAAAAAGACTTATTTAATGTGTTTGTTTTTCGTATGTCTGCATGGGTCTGCGAACATGTTTTAGCTGCCTTTGAGGCACCCTGAACCTGGAGCTGGAGTGACAGGCAGCTGTGAGTCAGCCAATGTGGGTGGCCCTGAGCTCGGGTCTCTGCAGAAGCAGCATCGACCTCTAAGTGCCACACTGTCTCTCCAGCTCCTTCAATATCAAGATAGGGTTTCTTTGTGTGACAGCCCCCAATGTGTCCTGAAACTCACTCTGTAGACCAGGCTGGCCTAGAACTCACAGGGATCTGCCTGCTTCTGCCTCACAATTGCTGGGATTAAGGGTGTGCACCACCTTCTGACTTCGAGAAGACATTTTTTTTTTTTAATTGAGACAGGGTTTCTCTGTGTAACAACCCTGGCTTTCCTAGAACTAGTTCTGTAGATCAGGCTGGCCTCAAATTCACAGAGATCCACCTGCCTCTGCCTCCTGAGTACTGGGATTAAAGGCATATGCCACCACCGCCTGGAGAGAAGATTTTCTTAAGATATAGGAAAAGAAGGGGCTGAGACTGAGCTCAGTTTGTAGCATGCTTGTCTACCATGCATGAAGCCCTGGGTTTGATTCCCAGCTTCATACAAAATCAGACCTATAAATTCAAGGTTATTCTTAGCTACACAGTGAATTTTAGGCCAGCCTGAGCTACATGAGACCCTGTCTCAAAAACAAACAAACACATAAGAAAAAAGGTTGAACATATTCAATGCAATGCCCTTCAAAATCCCAGCAAAATTCTTCACAGACCTTGAAAGAACGGTACTCAACTTCATATGGAAAAGCAAAAAA
>NW_004949098.1:4983076-4988333 GCF_000317375.1 Microtus ochrogaster
ATATCAATCCACACATCTTCGAACACCTGATTTTTGACAAAGAAGCAAAAAAATATCAAATGGAAAAAAGAAAGCATATTTAACAAGTGGTGCTGGCATAGCTGGATATCAACATGTTGAAGAATGAAAATAGCCCCATATCTATCACCATGCACAAAACTCAAGTCCAAATGAATCAAAGACCTCAACATAAAGCCAGCCACACTGAACCTTATAGAAGAAAAAATAGGAAGTACACTTGAACACACAGACACAGGAGACCACTTCCTAAATATAACCCCAGCAGCACCGACACTGAGAGAAAAGATTAGTAAATGGGACCTCCTGAAACTGAAAAGCTTCTGTAAATCAAAGGACATGGTCAACAAGACAAAACAATAGCCTACAGAATGGGAAAAATCTTCACCAACCCCACATCAGACAGAGGTCTGATCTCCAAAATACACAAAGAACTCAAGAAATTGGTCATCAAACAAAACAAAAACAAACAAACAAACAAAAACAAATAATCTAGTAAAAAAATGGGATACAGATATAAACAGGGAACTCTCAACAGAGGAATAAAGAAATCTAAAATAGTTGAAAGAAACTTAAGAAAATGCTCAACATCTTTAACCATCAGAGAAATGCAAATCAAAACAACTCTAGAGATTCCCTTTTATATTTGTAAGAATAGCTAAGTTAAAACACAGTGATGACAACTTATGCTGGAGAGGTTGTGGGGTAAAGGGAACACTCCTACATTGCTAGTGGAGTGCGAACTGGTACAACCCCTTTGGAAATCAGTATGGCAATTTCACAGATAATTAGGGAAGAACCTTCCTCAAGACATAGCAAATACCACTTTGAGGTATATATCCAAAGGGTATTCAATCATAGCACAAGAATAAGTGCTCAGCTCTGTTCATAGAAGTATTGTTTGTCATAGCTAGAACGTGGAAACAACCTAAATGTCTCTTGACCAAAGAATGGATAAGGAAAATGTGGTAAATTTACACAGTGTAGCACTATACAGCAGAAAAAAATAAAGACATCTTGAAACTTGCAGGCAAATGGAGGGCTATAGAAAGCATCATATTGAGTGAGGTAACTTAGACCCAGAAATACAAATATTATATGTAATCACTCATAAGTGGCTTTTAAACATAAAGCAAAGAAAAACAGACTAAAATTCACAATCCCAGAGAACCTAGACAATAATGAGGACCCAAAGAGACACATGTGTTGATCTAAACTACATGGAACGAAAAAAGGCAAGAACTCCTGAATAAATTGAGAGCATAGGGACCGTGCGGGGAGGGTGGAAGGGGAGGGGAGAGAAAGGAAGAAGCAGAGAAAAATAAAAAATAAATAAAAAACTAATTGATATTAACCATGTGATATTAAATTGTATTTCACTACAATAGAGCATATTTGAATATTTATTATGTACTTGGTATTAATATTCAGTTTTAAACTGCCAAAACACATTTTGTTTTTAAAGGTTTGAAATTTTACACAATTGTTTCATAAACCAAAACAACAATTAAACTTCATTAAATTTCATAAAAAGAGATGAATGTTATTTTATATGACCATAATTAAGCTAAGAGTAAATAATAAAATTTTAAAAAATCTCATAAAAATACAGCAAATACATTTGGAAGTGAAATAAAAACAACCTTTTAAATATGTGGTTGACATTAGCAAGATGAATTTCAATTACAGACAGCTTAGAAACACTGCTGAAAAGAAAACTTACAAAAATATACACAGAAAAGCTGGAGTCTCTAATTAGGAAATTAATGATTTTTCAAAACATGCAATCAAGTTTTTAAGCAATTAAGAGCAGAAGAACACTGGACAGAAATGTAAGAGAAGAGAAGCAATCAGAACATAATTAATTACAAAATGAGGGGGAAAGAATCAAAATTGGCTCTTGTTTTAAGCTATTGTGATGTTTGCTTGTTGATTAAGCTCATTTGCTACAAATGGATTCCAAAGAGTAAACTTCACTTCTATTTAAAAGGAAAGTTTATTATAATGCGTGTGTGTGTGTGTGTGTGTGTGTGTGTGTGTGTGTGTGTGTGTGTTGAGGAAGATGGGGAATGGAATGAATTATAACAAATATTTAATAAGAATTTAATTTTGAAAAACTATCACACAATGTGTGCTTTCTCCTCCCATTTGTCTATTTAGCAAACAGACAACTTTTATATTATATATATATGTACATATATATAATATATAGCCAGCATTCTTAAGATGTGTTTATACTTATAATAGTAATGTCAACCTGATTAGCAAAAACATAAATTTATCTGACTTTCTATGATGAGAACAGTTAGAATCTCCAGTAATTTTCAAAAAATGCAATCCATGGTTATTGCCTATATAGTTCCCATGTTGTAGACGATCTCTTGAATTACTGCTATCTCTGACAGTTGCCCCCTTACCAATATCTCTCTCAGTATCTCCATTGGCCTTTCCCAGCGTCTCAAATCCAACATTGTCCACTCAGCTATAATGACATTGGTGATGAACAAATGTCCCATTTAACTTTTAATATCTGGCTGGTTTTATTTGAAATCATCTACTCCAGGTTCATTAATGTTGCAGATCTCAGTATTTCCTTGTTTGTGTGTATTTTGTCTGCATATGTGTCTGTGTGTTTGCAGTGTTGCATGAGTGCTCATGTCTGGTGTTCACCCCTTTGCACAGGTACGGCAATATGAATCTATCTGGAAAGGACCCGTTCTTGGGTCTAAGTTAAGGTCGGCTATAAAATTGAGATCTTATTTCAATAGGGTTTGTGTTTTTAAAGAAATATCAAGGTGGTGATCCTTTACAGTACAAATTTTATATGGGTTAATTCTTCCTTATCCACATCTATGCTCCTTAACTCTTTTTTTCTGATACCATTTATATATTAAATACAAACTAAGAATGTATGACCATCAAGATAATTTTAGTATCCATTTGTATTTTTCTGTAGAAGCTTAGATATCTTGCTGCATAAACTTGATAACCTGACATAAAAGCCAGGGCCCACACCTATAACACCGGTGCTCATATGAGTAGACACAGGCAGAGTTGGGACAATCTAGCATGCTCATGAGTCAGCTAGTCTTGCATATGCAGCTGTGAATAGAGACCCTGTCTTGTAAAATTTATTAACCTAATTTTATCTGAGACACTCTTACATAAACTTGAAAGATTCTGAATGTAGTCTGGTCTGTATAGATACCCCTGTCATTATTTATTTTTTTATATATCTCCCTCACCCACTGCTCAAAATGTTCTAAATTCAGTTTCTGGATTGCCCATTGCATACATATTGTAGGGTATTTTCCCATCAGTTTTCCACTGACTCCTTCTATGGCAAAAGCTTCTGAGCTTGGCTGAAAGCAGAGAGCTGAATTCATGCTGGTCGGATTCCCTTCGCTATTTACTGATATGTCCTCCCCTTCCACATTTCTTGGCTCCTCCTCATTGTCCAGAATCTGCAGGTTGCAGCTTATCACCTTAAGAACAGCAGTTTCTACATAGTTTTCCTTTCTCCCTACTTTTTATTTTTATTTTTAAAAAAGAATATCTTATGTTAGTATAAAATTGTAGGATGAAAGATCTGATTTGAGACTGGATATTTTCCTTTTAGTTTAATGGGGTTGATTAGATTTTAATCACTAATTTTGGCTTTGTAGCATTGTATAGCCACATTATAACACATGCAAATATTTAAAATTCTTCATTTGGGAATATATTTTAATTGAACTAGAAAATGAAATAAACAAAATTTGCATATATGTATTAACTAAATGAAAAGGGGCTTATTATCTGTTGTGGAAATTTGAGGTTAATGCATTAATAATCTCAGTATTATTAAGGGACATATTCAAAATATTTCTGTGAATTTTTGAGGTATTCCTGCATTGTTTGATATTTGGCCTTTTTTAAAAGAACAAATGTGATAATCAGAACAAAAATCATTGTCCAACAACACTTTCTAGTAAAAAATAACATTTTATGGAAATTCTAGAGTTTGGTTATTGTGTAGAAAATTTTATGCCTGTTGATTGACAAGTCTGCAAAAATTGTCTTTAGGGGTTGGGAAGAGGGTATGTGGAGGGTGTGGGAGGGAAGTGAGAGAAGAGGAGGAAGTGGGAATTTGTATTTGTAGTTTCTACAGTAATAAAAAAATAATAAAAGAAAAATAACAAATTAAATTATCAGTACGAAATGAATGAAAATATTTTGTGAGTTCCTTATGTTTTTGCAAAGTACAACTCATTATGACAATTCAGTACATCTTGGCTGGTATCATAGAGACGACACAACTAAGTTTTAAAATGAGTTATCCATAGAGTAGATTTTAAAATATTGAAACTTCAAACAGAAGCAGAGTATAATGAACACTCTTCCAAGTTTTTGGGAAACCTCTAAGATTTTCACTAAAACAAATATCTTAGTTTTTTAAAAATTTATTTTCCTTTATTTTATTTAAAGAAAAAATATCTCTTTTATTTTACATAGCAATCCCAGTTCCTACTCTCTGCCCTCCTCCCATTCCCTCCATCTTCCCCCTCTCAACCCACCCCAATCCACATTGCTTTGAAGAAGGACCAAGGCCCTCCTGACTATATCAACACTGAGCCAGGTGTCTCTCTAAAGAAAAAGCATTCTAAAAAGCCAGTACATGCAGGAGGGATTAATCCTTGCCACACTGCCAGTGATCCTGCAGTCTGCCCCAGATATACAATTGTCACCCACATTCTGATGACCTAGTTTGGTCCTATGCTGATTTCTTCCCTGTCTGACTAGAATGGTGAGCTCCCATTAGCTCAGGTAAGCTCTTTCAGTGTGTAGGTATTCTCATCATGGTCTTGACCTCTTTAATCACATTCTCACTCCTCCCACTCTTCAACTGGACTTGGAGTCCTCAGCCTAGTGCTCTTCTGTGGCTTTCTGCTTCTGCTTTCATCAGTTGCCAGGTGTCTATGGTGACATTTAAGTTAGTTATCAATCTGACTATCTGGGAACAACCTAGATATTCCTCAACAAAAGAATGGATAAAGAAAATGTTTTACATTTACACAATTGAGCACTACTCAGTGATAAAAATCAATAAAATCTTGACTTACTAAACCTGGATGGAGGTGGGCGGTCCTTGGACTTCCCACAGGTCAGGGAGCCCTGATGGCTCTACGGGCTGATGGGGGAGAGGGACTTGATTGTCTCAGAGTGTGGGTGTACCCCTCGCGGTCCTGAGTTCCTTGCT
>NW_004949098.1:4988433-4990925 GCF_000317375.1 Microtus ochrogaster
TCCTCAATAAATAAATAAATTTAAAAAAATAAAATAAAAAAAAATCTTGAAATTTGCATGCAAATGGATGGAACTAAAAAAAAAGGTCCTAACTGAGTGGCCCCAAACCCAGAAAGATGAGTGTGGTATGTACTCCCTCACAAGTGGATACTAGCTAAAGGATACTAGCAAAGGATAATGAATCTATAGTCCACCACCCCAGAGAAGCTAAGTAAAAAAGAGAACCCTAAGAGAAATCTGTAGAAGGAGCGGCGAGCTGCTTTTTGCCGCTTGGCTCCCGGTCACTGGCTAGCTTTACCCAAAATAATTACATGAAACTGTATTCTTTTAAACACTGCTTGGCCCATCAGTTCCAGCCTCTTATTGGCTGACCCTCACATCTTGATTAACCCATTTCTATTAATGTGTGTAGCACCATGAGATGGTGGCTTACTGGGAAAGATCTTAACCTGTGTCCATCTCAGAGAGGAGAGCTATGGCATGTGCCCCACTTCCCTTCTTCTCAGCATTCTGTTCGGTCTACTCCACCTATCTATGTTCTGACCTATCAGGCCAAGCAATTTTCTTTATTAATTAATCAATGAAACAACAGATAGATAGAAGACCCACCTACATCAGAAATCCATATAGATCCCTGGAAGGCAAAAATAGACAAGATCTCCTGAGAAAATTAGGAGCATGGGGGTAGGGGAAGAAGGAAAAGCAGAAGGGGAGAAAGAGGTGAGAAAGAGAGTGGGGAGGAGAACTTGAGGTAATAGGATAGTCAAGATGAGGGAAAGACAAGACAGAGTGCAAGCAAAGGGATATCTTGATTGAGAAAGCCATTACGGGGCTAGCAAGAAACCTGGCACTAGAAAAATTTCCAGGAATCCACAAGAATGAGCCCAGCTAAGTCCCTACAAAGTACAGAGGTGTTTGAAATGGCCAAATATCTTAGTTTGTAAACAATTTTAATACAGTGATAAATCAATAAGGAAATTTGATTGGTAACCTCAGATTTGTATTGAGTTTGGAACTCTCTTATCTAGATAAAAGGGGGAGGTGATGGGAAACCTCCTTCAACCAATGGCCTTTGAGAAGATGGACCAGGTGGAGCATGGCTTTAGGTGTCAAAAAATCAGCAGGACCGCCTTCTTGCCCTCTTCCTGCTCACCACACCTGGATGTTGGGTTCTGTTCCTGTTTCTTCCTTGTGATCCAAGAGTTTCCGTTTTAATAAAGAACACCTTATTATACCATATCAGAAACTAGCGTGGGATTCTTTTATTTGCATTCCCATCTGCCACACCTCCCTTCAGGAATTGATTAAGATTCAGGACTGGAATGATATGCACCTACATGAAGTTCTCAATGCAGATTTCTTACATGTTATTTTCTGAAAAGGAAAATGTAAATGTATCAGTGATTCAGGGATATACAAAACATACTCTTATATATAAGCCAGTATCCACAGAGACGTGTATACTCTGTGCTGTAAAATGACAAGAAGTCTACAGATCTTAATGGGTTTTAATGACCATGAATAAAACAATGAAGATTTAGACTTCTTTCCCCCATTCTGACTTTCTTTCTTCTTTCTTCTTTCCTTCATTCCTTTCTTCTTCCCTCCCTACCTCTTTAATTCCCCTTTCCCCTCTACCTCTGTCTGTCCCACCCCCTTTTTCCTTCTTCCCTCCCCACCCTTTTCTCTGTCTGTCCCTCCCTCCTTTCCTGCATACCTTCCTTCCTTCCTTCCTCTTTTACTATGGTTTGCATACAACTCTCTCAAGTCTCTGCAGCCCAGGCAGGCCTGAAATGTGCATCCTCTTCCTTAGACAGTCAAGTGCTGGGACTGCAGTAAGTACCACCTTCTGCACATGATTTGAATTATTTCCATATTTCTAACTGATTGTCTATGTATTTATGAAAGTTTGTGCCCACAGCATAAATTCATTTGTTAAAGAAAATAAGAAAACACTATAAAACAAGAATAAACCTGTGAGTTTTTAGTTGCAGTAATCAAGAAACCTCTCCTTTTATTGTCCTTTGTATTTTTAAATTATTTTCTGTTTCATCTCGTAATTCATATTTTGTACTTGTTATTGCTTGTTATTTGCTTTAATTTTGCCTTTTAAAGATCTCTTTTCTAAGATGAGCAGTAGTGCTACATGCCTTTAATCCCAGTACACAGGAGGCAGATGCTGGAGGATCTCTGTGAGTTCCAGAATATGCCCTTCTACAGAGAAACCCTACTTCAAAAAAAAGAAAAGAAAGAAAGAAAAGGAAAGGAAAGTTCTCTTTTCCTTTCCATCTGTCTCTCTCCCTTGCTCTAGATCTTTCTAAAATTCAGCATTTGCTTTTAATGAAAATAAAAAGCCTAACAATTGTTCAAACTAATCTTTTTTTTTTCTCTTCCACTGTTCTTTTTTTTTTATTAAGAAAGAAAAAAAATTTTCCGCCTCCTCCCAGCCTCCCACTCCTCCCACTCTCCCCCCCCTAACTTCCCCCCCTCCT
>NW_004949098.1:4991475-4995360 GCF_000317375.1 Microtus ochrogaster
TCCTACCTTCCTGTATCCCAATCATCCCGTTGCCCCAAGTTCTCCCCATCCAACCCTTCTCACTTTTTTCTCCCTAATCTTATTTTACTCAAATGCATTTCATTTCTGAGTATAAAATGTTGTTTCTGAAGAATGCTTTAAAATGAATTTTATTTATTACAAAGGAAAAAAATAAATTTTTGTTGTAATGTTCAACTTTTGGCCTACATTTTATCTTGGCATCCTATAAAGAAATTGAATTATTGTTCAAATTTTTATCATAGTTTTTTGTCATTATTAACTTATTTTATCTTAATCATTAGTTATATTCCCAAATAAATTTTTAAAAAGGAAAATATCAGCTCTATACAATTTTAGCCTTTGATTATGTAAAAATTTGTTTCTGTGAACTTGTATACATGTTGGTGTAGGTGTCTTTGTGTAGATATTTATGTCCACCTGAGTGCAGGTGCTCTGAAAAGCTGGCGGGCAAGATGCCCTAAAGCTGGAGTTACAGACATTTACAAGCCTCCTTCATGGTTGTTGAGGATAAAACTTAGGTCCTCTGCAAGAACAGAGAGTCTTCTCATCGGCTGAAGCATCTCTACAACATCACTTTTGATTATTTCAACCACCAGCCTTGTTAAAATTTAGAGGTCAGTAGAACTGAATAAGGTTTCTTGTAGTAATATTATTCACTAGACAAAGAATTAATTCTAATTCAAGATTTGAACTTTTATGTTACTGCCTTGCTTCATCCCTTAAAGAATCATTTCACTACATTTTCAATAGAGAAAATTAGTATGACATTATAAACAGATCATTAGACACATTGCATGAATATAATGGAAATAAGAATTACTCAGGATTAAATGCTAAGTGCTCTCAGCTAATGGTCCTTTTCATTATTTCTATAAAGAGTAGCAGAAGCTTGCCCTTTACAATTACATACCAACAAAATTCAAATACATTGAGCAGAATGAAATGTCAGGTTGTGATATTAAGTAGTTATAAAATAATTTCAAAAAATTAATGTTTGTATTTTCTATTATCTAAAATATTTTGAAATGAGCACACATATGCATTTGAAGTTTTGGCAGAAATATGCATGCTCTATATTTTCCTATCTATAAATCAATTATATGTATTAATTATATGTAAAATCTATGTTAGTCATGTACTGGGGGACATACTTAAATCAGTAGGTACTTGCTAACCATACTGGACATGGTGGTGTCCAGTTGTAATCCCAGAACTTAGGTGGCCGAGAAAGGCAGATCATTCAGGTTGATGGCCTGAAACCTTAGCCTTGTTGAGTTACAAGCCAGTAAGAAGTTTATTTTCTAAAAACATAAAAACATGGTGGAAACTTCCTCAAGTAAAACATCTAGGGTTGACCTCTGCTTCTTTATTTGCACACACATAAGCCAGTTCTTTCAGCTCAGCTCTCTCTCTCTCTCTCTCTCTCTCTCTCTCTCTCTCCCTCTCTCTCTCTCTCTCACACACACACACAAGTACACATATACCATATATTAGTCAGACTTATCAAATTAAAAGGAGCAACAGGTAATAAAAGAAATGTCATATGAGATATTCTGTCACATAATTATAAAGGATGGAATGTCCCCATTCTCTCTTTCTCTCTTCTATTCTCTCCCATATGTATACAAGACAAAGACCCAGTAATGCCAATAGTATAAATAATGACACAGAGGTAAATCTTAAGCTGAAGCTGCTAAAAATTTAAAGTGCCACCTGAAGTTATTCTCAGAACTATGACCCCTCACAAACACACCTCTACCTTGTTTCTTCCTTTCAGATCTTAATGGATTGAACAATAACTATACATATCAGTGACAACCATCAGTGTACTGTACTCAGTCTACAAAATCCAACACCTGACTATTTCAGAAGTATTATTTCAGACAGAGTCAGATGGCCTGAATCAGCAAGAAGAAAGGTCCTGAATGGCAAAATGTTGAGTAGGAGGATCAAGGATGTGAAGTAAATAGGATCAGAAATAAAAAAATTAAAAGCAATTGTTGGTACCAGAGTATCATGAATAAACTGATGACTTATACTAAACAAGTATAGTATGAAGTACAACATCATTTACGTAATTTGTAGAAGGGAAAATGGCCAAAGTCAGCAGAGAGCTAAGTCTAACAATGTTGTCCATCAGACAGGCCTTACGAACTCAGGTTCTGGACAAGGACACAGAACTAAACATCCCTTTGTCCTCTAATGAGTAACTCTAAGAAAGTCAAGAGGAATGACTGATTTATCTGATACTTTGGGCATCTACTGATCTCATCAAGTTGTCATATAAAATTAAGTATCAAATCCCAAATTTCTCTTCTAACTTGAGTTTCTGCTCATACTTCTGATTAGCCGCGAGCCCAACTAGCAGATGCTATTTACACATGAGGAATTGTCACAGGGGATTCTCCTACCTGGATGGTGTAAATATAAGGAGATGATAATGGGGCTGAATTAAAAAAGGCTACAAAAGCCTCTGAAAGACATGAAGAGACAGAATATTCTTCTGGACTTATAAATTTCACATTGTATTTAGAATGGCTTTAATACTTAGTTATTACATCATATGACCATATACCAAAAAGTTTTGGCCCAATAAAAACATATTCCTCAGCTATGGAAATCTGTAGTATGAAAGTAGAATGCAATGGGTGATGATCTCTGTGAGTGTGCACTGGTGGGGGGGCAAGTTCCAGTTTACAAACTATAGATATCTCACTGTGCCCACACATGATTCCCTGGGATTCCTAGATTTTGAAAGTGTGGTGATCTAATTTGTCATGGCTCTACTCTAATGACCTAGTCACCTTCCAAAACTGTGCCTCCTAATACATTGTAGTAACAAGGAGAGATTTCACAGAAGGTTTTTAAATTTTTATTTAATAAATTTTTTGTGAGTGTGTATTTCAGTGTTTGCACATACACACACTTACTGCTGCCTGCATGTGGAGATCTGGGAACTGTTATCAGGAGTAGTTTCTCTTCTTCTACCATGTGCATTTTTGGGTCTAAGTCAGTTCGTCAGGTTTGGTGGAAAATGTTACCCACTGAACTATGTCACTAACCTTCAAACTATGCATTTCAAGAGTACATAAAAAGTAATTACAATGTACCAATAGTATCTTGTTTAATATTCCTAGTGGGTGTTAACATGACAAAACTAAAAATGCACATTTTACATTATTTCACAAAAAAATGCATCCTCTGGAATATATAATGTGAGAATGTTAAAATGTAAAAGAGAACACAGTTAGATATAAAGGTACTCCCTAACTAAAGATTATTTGGTTTAGACATTCTTAAGATGGTTCAAAATTATACAGATTCATTGTAAACTCCACTATAAATTTGAATTCTGACTTATTTTCCAGAATTCTATTTTTTAAAATATTTTATCTATTATGTATACTTGTGCGTATCTCTGTATTATTATGCTCATGGGTGAGTATTTACAGAACTCAGAAGAGGGCATCAGACATCGTAGAGTTGGGTGAGCAAACTGATATGGGTGCTGAGAGCCACCCTTGTTCTTCTGCAATATTAACAACCGTCTTAACCACTGAACCATTTCTCTAGGCCCATTCTACTCCATAATAATATTTTCTTAAAACCCTATGCAGTGACTGCATGCTGAAACTATATATTATCTATGAGTTCAATGAGTAAGCTATCACTAAAGAATGATATTAACCAGACTAGGTAATACAATCAACCATTTACTTGTAATATTTTCAATATAGGATATATCTATGGAGACAGCTGCAATGTAAGAAGAAATGGATCTGTGTCAAAATTTTGATGCCTAAATGTGGTATAATAACTAAAGTTAATGATAAATTATCCAAAAATTACCAATTTTATCTGAAA
>NW_004949098.1:4996644-5054838 GCF_000317375.1 Microtus ochrogaster
TGATCTTCCAGTGAACATGAGTTAGGTTTGCAACACACATATCAGGCAGCTCACAAAATTCTATTAATTCATGCTGTAGGGGATCCAAAGACCTCTTCTGGCCTGTGAGGTAATTTGCATACACATGTATATTGTGGGCTTACACAAATACACATAAACACATTAGAAGGATGGAAGGAAGGAAGAAAGGAAAGAAGGAAGAAAGGGAGGTAGGGAGGGAGAAAGGAAGGAAGGAAGAAGAAAAGAAAAGTAAAAAATTGAATGTCTTCATTTGTAGTAAAGGAAAATATGAAGCCTGTATATGTGTGTATGCATTTATAGTTAGTTATAAATGACTATACATATTTATCCATCCATACATAATCTTGGTTAAGCAAGTATTTTTAGATTAGGAGAAAAATGTCAATTGACAAAAAGCAAGTTTTAAATTTCCCAATGTTAACATTTCAACTCTAATCCCTGAAATTGCCTGTCACTGTTAAGGTAGACAGAAGTACAATTTGGGGTCCTAACCTGGTCACAAGCTGAAGGGCAAACTGATCATAGTAAACACAGTAGCCATTGCTTCCCTGCTCAAGCTCACCATATCTGAAAAGCAAACTCATAGTAATAAATTCAGTTATCTATCTCCTATCTCAAGCACCCATCCTGGTTTTTGTGACAGCAAAATCAGCGTTTGCTGACTGTGAAGTCAGAGCAACAATAATAGAGTGTGACTGATTATTTTCCCATCAGAACTGAGAGTCACATCACCCTAAAAAGGAAATGGTTTTCATGACTACTTCAGTTAGATCTCCAACAGACAAAGACTGATTATGACTGTTTTTTAATTCTATTTTATTTTTTGCTTATTCTATTTTCTTTTGTTAATTCTATTTTGTTTTTGTGAACTTTGTTGTCCCTTCTTGCAAGGTATATATACTGTTCTTTCTATGTACTCATGTTTTATTACAAGCTCCCTAGGTGTTTTTCTAGTCTCTGACTTTGGTGTTCAATAGTGTTTTACTGGAGGTGTCCCTAATCCTAGCTCACTGACCCAAGAATGAAAAGTTGCTCTATAGTTCTCTGTTCACAGTAGCATAAGGATCATCACTCCTAAATAATGAAGTACCTCATGAAGCAAGAAAAGAGAATTGGTTAAAGTACAATCAAATACGGTTAAGGAGATTGAATATCTGAACTCAAAAGTGCTAAAACCTGTAAGAAGTATACATTCATCAGTTTATACATAAATAAATATATATGACATCAGAAAAAATTGAATTTTTACCCATCAAAATATTTAAATATAAGGTACTATATATGACTATTTAAAAAAGAATGCCAAAACATGAAAATAATTCCAATGTCCATCAATGGATACACAGAAAATCAAAACCACAAAACAGTAAGATATATAATTATATTCTTTTTGTTGTTTTGTTTTTCCCATGACAGTGTTTTTCTATACCTTTAGAGCATATCCTAGAATTCTCTCTGTATGCATGGCTGGCTTTGAACTCACAGAAATCATTCTGCCTCTGCCTTGAAAGTACTGGGATTAAAAACATGAGCCACCAGTACCCAACTGTAATTATATCTTTATAAAAATAAAACATATGTTTATGTTACACTATAAAGTAGAACAAAGTACCAATTCATTTTATGACATAAAGAACATTGGAAACATCACAATTAATGACAGAAGCAAGAAACAAAATGTTATGTATCGGATAATTCTACTTATATGATATGCCAAGAAAAGAAAATTGCATAGAATATTTTAAAACTAATGATTGTCATGTGTGGGGTCAGGGAAGTCAGTGGAGATCACTGCCTATAGCTTCAGCCTTTCTTTGTGGGGTGGTGGAAAGACTGCAGAGGTAGAAACATGTTGTGGCTTTATAACATTGGAAATATGCTAAAGGAATAAAGAAGAACTGACTCACAGTGTAGAAAGGTCATTGTAGCATATGAATATCTTGCACATAAATTTGTTATTTAAAAGAGAAAGATAAGTTGCTAAGGAAACAGCTCAGAACTGAAAGTTCTGCTATTTATTCATGTGGGTGCTCCATTTCTAGCACCCACATAAAAGAAAGTTAAAAAGAGTGGCATGTGTGTTTAGTCCCAGGACTGAGAAGGCAGAGCCAGGCAGATGTTTAGGACATTTTAGCAAGCCTAGCCAAACAGGTCAACTCCATTTTCAGCAAGTGACTCTGTCCCCCAAAATAAAGAGAGTGACTGAGGAAGACATTCAGACTGACGTCTGCCTTCTACATGCAGGTGCACACATACGTAGGCACATTTTCATACACATATGCAAACATTCATTCCAACATGTATGTTCTAGTTACATTCAGTTGTCAGCTTGCCACAACCTATAATCACTTGGAAAGGAGGCCTAAATTGAGAAATTATATGGATCAGATTGGCCTGTGGGCATGTCTGTGGATTATTTACTTGGTTGTGGATTATGGTGATGTCATCTCTGTACAGGTGGACATGAGTTGTACAACAAATTGAGATGACCATGAGCCAAAGAAAGGCCATTCATAGCATTACTAAATGCTTTCTGCCTCTCATGCTCCTTCTTGATCCCTATACTGACTTCTCATGATGGACTGTGATCTGAAAAGTGTCAGATGAAATAAACCCTTTCTTCAAAAGTTGGTTTTGGCCATGGTGTTTACCACAGCAACACAAAAGAAATTAGAACAATGCTTCTACAGCAAAGCACACGAACACATACACATACACATGCATGCCCACACATTGATTAATGTAGATAAAAATGCCAGATCTTAATGAATGTACCACTGCAGGGAGAACAAAACTTGTTACTAATTAAGAAATGCTCAGAATCAATATTTTAAGTGCCTGGTAGGCTGTGTATAATGACCCACTCAAAGAGTATACCCCCAATCTCTGCATACATGTATATGCTATACTATGTTACAGGATGGTATTAATGTAACAGATGGTAGTCACCTAACCTTAAATCAAGACCATTCTTGATTGTCAAGACAAACCTTAAATAATCATAATGATTCTTAATTGTGAGAGAGAAGCCAACTAATTAAATCCAAATAAATGGAATTGTTTCTATTTATAATAGCATTGAAAATAAAAGAGGCCACAGACTAAAGGAAGCAGGCATCCTCTGAAAGTTGAAGAAGGGAATGAACTGGATTTCTCTGGGAAGTTGTGTTGTCTGTCCTGCAGACACCCTGACTTTGGTTTAGTAAATTCCATTTCATTTTGATTCATTCCAAACAAATAAACAACTTGCACTACTTTAATCACTAAATTTTGTGGGTTTTGTTACTGAAGCAATACAAATAATAACACATTAAATAGGTATTAGTGAATCACTTTAAGTCCAGTAAGTCATTGAAAATAACTAGTAGTGACAAAACTACACATTCATAGGCAGTTAAAGTATTACTCACAGCAACGAAGTGGCAAATACATTTTCTTAGAGCGCTATCATAACAGACACATTGGTGCACAACTAACATTCCAGAACCTAGAAGGCTAGGTGAGACAACCGCCAGTTAGAAGCCATCTGGGCTTCTGCAAAGTCATAAAGGACGAAAAGGTTGGGAAAATAACGAGTAGTTCTCAATTTAGAATTTTTTCAGTGCCCAGAAATCCCACATGTCTATATTGTCATTCATGTTTCCAAGCATAGTTTATGTTAACAAGTATGTGCCAAAGAGGAGGAGCAGATTTGAGGACAATAACGACTCGTAGCCTTGCTCCAACTGAAGACCTGGCAGGATTGATCAACTCAGCTACCACCCAACTATAGAACCAGGGCTTTGAGTTGGTCTATGCCATCTATGAGCTGCTGGATCCAATAAAGGTGCTGGTGCTGTGGAACCACAACTGCAAAATCTCTCTGATTCAGGCCAACATCAAAATATTCAAGAGGAGTCTACCTGAAGATTCAGGATCGATGTGTAGCAGAAGCTAGAGGTCCTGAACCAGACCAATGATTCATTACAATAAAATTTTATAAGCAAAATTTGTTTGGGCAAAAGGGAATATCACATGACACACAAGAGCCCTCAATACCACTAGACTAATAAATGTGGGATGAAATATGGTGGGAAATATGGTGCAGAATGTACATGCAGAGTGGAACTGGAGACATGACAGTTGAAACATGTGTGAGAGAGGCTTTGTTTGATAGAGGAGCACGTCATGCCCCGATGGGTTGGCCAGGAGATTTTGTTTGTTTGTTGTTCTTATTTTCTTTTGGAGGGAGGTTACAGAGTGGGGGTAGATATGGAAGAAACAGGAGATGATTGGGATTGGAATGCATGATTGAAAATTAGCAAAGAATCAATTAAAAATAATGATTAAAAAGAGTCATGGGGGGCTGGAGAGATGGCTCAGAGGTTAAGAGCACTGCCTGCTCTTCCAAAGGTCCTGAGTTCACTTCCCAGCAACCACATGGTGGCTCACAACCACCTGTAATGGGGTCTGGTGCCCTCTTCTGGCCCGCAGGCATACACACAGACAGAATATTGTATACATAATAAATAAATAGACATTTAAAAAAATAAAAAAATATAAAAAGAGTCATGGTCAGTCAACTTGAAATACCTTAGAAAAGTTTAGAGATCCTGTCAATTGAAAATATTAAAATGATAGCACTGTGAGCTAGGGTAAAAATGTATATACTTAAATCCCTTTACATAATTTAACAGTTGAAGTTTGGAAACAGGATGATATTTTCAGAAGGCAACTTCAGTGGTAAGCTTCCAAGGAAAACCCATCGTTTTTGTAAATTAACACACAAGCCATTTAGCATCTGTCCTGGCATTGTAGGTATGAGCATTGGCGGAGATACTGTATACATTATGCTAATGAGCCATGTTTCAAAAATTTCACTCAGGGGTGGTGCTCAGGTCTTCAAACCCAAGCATCACATTGAACTGGTCATTTGCAGATGGCATTTCATTGCACCTGGATGTTTTAAATGTGGACATTTTTAGCAAACTGGTAAAGCCTTTAGTTATTTATTCTTACCCAAGTTGTAGTTGTACAATGTTTTTCATTTATCTTCTTCAGAAAATTGTTATATATATATATATATATATATATATATATATATATATATATATATACATGTTTTGTCTATGTGTATGGTTGCGCAGCACACATGTGCAGTGTTCATCAAGGATAGAATAGTATATTTGATCTCCTGAAACTGGAGGAGTAACAGATAACCATGATCTACTATGAGGGTGCTGGAACTATAACCCAGTCCTCTGGAAAAGCAGACAGTTCACTTAAGCATTTAGGTACTGCCAGATTCCTTCTTTCCCCTCTTCATTTTCAATGTCTATCCAGCATTCATTCATGATTTCCAAAGACACTGGGCTGGTTCCTGTCTTTTACCTAAATCTTCTCTAGGCTGTTCCCAGTGTTCTGCCTTCTAACTGCTCCAACTTGTCCCTCTGCAGTTCTCTTTTCTCTTTTACTCACTGAAATTCCATGCATGAGCTGCCGTTCACCAGCAAATAAGAATCTGTCCTTCTTGAAGTTTAATTAGTGCCACGTTTTGGTAACCATAGTGCAGGGAAAAATACTTATCCCCGTACGATATGTGATGGCCAGGGGTCCAACAGGAGTTGACTTGTTTGTCACAACACATATATGCATTTTTCTGTGCCTATCTTATCTGGTATGATGTGATATGTTGACTGTGCAAAGTGAATAATTTAAGAAGATTTAAATTTCATGTGTGAAGGGCCCTTTTCTGATTGTGATTGGTTTGAACAATTTTCTTGGACATATTCACATTGAGTAGGTTTAAGGATCTCATCAGTCTTTATGGGGGTAGCTGAGTGTGGAAGCCAGAAGAGGGTCAAGAGCCCTTGGAATGGGAATTACGGGCAGTTGTGAATTAGCCATTTTGGGTGTTGGGAACCAAATTCCTGTCCTTTCCACGAGAAGTAATTCTTCTCACCTTTGAGCCATCTCTCCCACTCCACTCAGTTATTATCTTAGCCTTATTAAGATCATGATTACAGATCACATTCAGACAATCTTTATTAGATGCTCATTCTGAATTATGACAGAAGACTATGACATTTTGTCACTCCTCCACACTCCCACCTTATGCTCCAGCAGAACAGCAATGGGGTGGATGTTGGGGTGGGCCAGCACATAAACCTGGCTCTCGGCCTGGGTAGTTTAAGGGTTGGTCAGCCCGCCAGCTTGCCCATCTTCACTACCAGAGTGAGTTCTTTGGCATTGCCCTGGCTAGTTCACCCCTTGTAGCAATAAGCAAGGGGTAAAAACAGTTCTCCTGCTTTCATTCCCTCAGGGTGGGCTTCCCTACAACTACATCATCAAGGTCACTCTCCAAACTGCAGCTAGTGAGAGGCATGGACAGCTCTCTCACTCCTATGACCTCAGGGTCAGCCATCCTGATAGGCTACAAGTGGCAGTGGGCAGAGGGAAGGGGGCATCTCTCCTCCTGCCCACACCAGAATATGGCAGATGAGGGCTGGGACCAGATTTCCTATGTTCAAGTTCTTAGGATGCTTCTCCCACACCCATATAAATAGGGTCAGCTCTGTGTTGCCCAGGAGAAGTGCAGGGTCCACTTTATTGAGTGCTGCAGCTAGTTGGGGGGGGGTTTAGTGTCAATGGATTGTTTAGTTTTTTTAATATCTAGCTTCTTAAGTTCTTTATATAATTCAGATATTAGTCCTCTATCACATATGGAGTTTATAAAACTCTTTTCCCACTTTCTAGTGTGCTGTTTTGTCCAAATGCTTTGCCTTATAGAAGTTTTTCAGTTTCATGAAGTCCCATTTATTAATTTTTGATTTTAGTTCCTGACTTATTGGTGTTCTGTTCTAGAGAACTCCTGTGCTAATGAGTTCAAAGCTATTCCTAATTTTATCTTCTATAAGGTTCAGTGTATCTGTTTGGCCTGGATTTTTGTGCAGGGTGATAAGTATGATAAGTATTGTTTTCTTCTGCCTGCAATTACCCAGTTTTACCAGTATCAATTGTGGAAGATGTGGTTTACAGTATCTATTTCTGTCTTCTTTGTTTTTTTTTAATTAAAAATCAACTATAACAAATTTTGTGGATTTATGTCTGGGTATTCAATTCAATTCCTTGATCAACTTGTCTATTTTTATGCCAAAACAATGCTGTTTCTTTCAGTACAGTATAACTTGAAATTGGGAATAGAACTCTAGCAATTCTTGTAATGTTCAGTATCATTTTAACTATTGTGTGTGTTTTCTATTTCCATAAGAAGGTGAGAATTGTCCTCTTAAGATCTTTATACTTTATTACATATTACATACATTTATAATTTTAACTACCAGAGATAGACACAATAGACTTACATTAACTCAAATACATTTTTAATCTAGCCATGGGAATATATTACTATTGTACTAGTATTTTGGAGGTTAAGGCAGGATCATCCCAAGTTCAAAGCCATCTGGCTCCATAGAAAGTTATGATCCATAGGGAGACCTTGTTTCTAAACAGAAAGGCAGACAGACAGACAGACAGACAGACACACACACACATTTTATTATGGAAGAGTCTTTATAAACTTATACTAAAAATAATGAAGCACTTCCTCTCTACATTCTCAGTATAAAAGACTCAGGCAAACAGCAGGATGAACTTGGCTGGTATCTGGAGACTTTGAGTACTGAGAAGTAACAGCATAGAGGCAACAAAACACATCAACTGAGGGACAATTTACAGTAAGATAAAACAGCACCATCAAACTCAGAAGCTCCTGGGACTGCCACTCTTAATGCAAGCACAGACCAATAATAAATGTTTGCACTTGGTGATGGACTGTCTAAATATGACAAATTATACTTTTACGAAAACTGACAGCTTGAAGGCGCACATTTAAATTCCCTCTTCACAAACACTTGATGGTAATTTCAAAGAAAAAATATAAAAACGGATAAATTCAGAACTATGCTAAAAACGAAGAACAGAAGAATGGAGATAGTGGCTGTGAGAGACAAGACAGGTAACTTCTAATGTGCTAGAACCCAGTAGGATAACTGTTTAACATTGAATAATTGAATAGTTCAAATAGTGAATACTGAAATTATTGATTCTTACCAAAACAGAGAAATTGCATCAGATATGATATAATTATGATTAGATCATTTTAGAATATAAGCATGCCACAAATTATGTGCAAAGGCTATACCTTGGATAAAATGCACAAAAATTAAACAAATAAACAAAAAATACGTCACCACAATTCCATGAACTGAGTGAGTTGGCTTTATGTCTCCTGAAAAATCAATGAAACCTCAAGGGAGACACTGAGATGAATTCCAGCACTCTGCCTTGCATGGTGTTTCCATGAGATAGGAAATAACTAGAAACATGCATTTAGGGCCACTTACTGAAGTTGAACAGTCAACAGTTTATGAATTTCAAGCATGATAGTCTTACCAAATAAATCAGAGATTATTTATCTCTATTAATACAGTTGATAATGGTGATGATGACTGCATTGACAAAAATAATGGTAATAACAACAAAAATATACTATCCTGTTTAAAATGAGATATAGTACAGACTAAAGACAGAGGAAAAAGAGGAGCAGTAGAAGGAGAGGATGGTTGGAAAGATGGGACAGCTGTAGTGATTTACACCCCTCTTAGAAAAGCTTAAACTTATTTTCAATAAAAACATTTTCTCATTTCTTTTTTTCAATTAAAAAAAAAACAGCTATATTTTTCATTTTACATACTAAACCAATTCTTACTCCCTCTCCTCTCCCCTTTCAACTTCCCCTCTACTCCCCATCCACTCCCTGGAGAAAGTAAAGTAAATTGCTTTGGGGAAGGCCCAAGGCCTTCTCTACTATATCTAGGCTGAGCAAGATATCCATTCAAGGAATTTTCTCATTTCTTAAGGAAGAGATTTAATGAGCTTGGTCAACTGAAGAAAAGAAGGGGGGGACTATCAGAACTTGCACTTTATCAAGTAAATTTTGTCTCCTAAAGCATGCTCCTAATTACCTATTTTCTATTTCTTCAAAACAGGGGAGCAGAACCTTTTTTCCCTATGAAGAAGAAACTCATGTGCATTTATTTGATTTAGACAAATAAGTCTAACTTACCAATATAGAGTATCCAAAACACAAATAAATGCTATGTGTTAATGCTCTTATACACTATAAAGATTTGTCACTCATATTGGTTTAACAAAGTGCTGATTGGCCAGTACCCAGGCAGGAAGTATAGGTGGGATGGCCAGACCAGCAGAATTCTGTAAAGAGGAAATAGCAGAGATGCAGTCACAAGCTAGACACAGAGGAAGCAAGATGAGAATGCCTTAAAGAAAAAGGTACCAAACTATGTAGCTAAACATAGATAAGAATTATGGGTTAATTTAAGTTGTAAGATCTAATGAATAAGAAACCTGAAAAAAACAGTTTATAATTAATACATGCTTCTGTCTGTTTCTTTGGGATTAAATGATATTTGGACCAGGCAGGTCAGAATCTTCTTTCCATAAATGGCACCCAACATTCAGCTTCTACATATACATAGAACACGAGAGAGCATGGGAAGGGATTCAAAACACAAAAGAATAGAGTTAAACATGGCTTTTGGCAGCAGCATTATTCTGTGGGCTATGTTTATGTTCTCTAGAAGTAAGCAGAGGCATGGCTCCTTTAAGAGAGGCTTCCTGACTTAGTGTTAGTTGGCAAAAATCTTGCAACTCTTTTAAGAGGCTCTGACACCAAACACATAAATGGTGTTCATGAGCAGCCAGTGGCAGTTTTCTTGGTGGTGGCATGGAAGTTGAAACTCCACAGAATTGTGACAATATCGCTCCTGCCATGAAGCTAAACTCTCAGAAAGCTAAGGAATGGAGCACAGACAGTCAACAAAGCCAAGATTTGAATCCTAACCATGCCATGTAGCAAATTAGACTTATGTGCTCAGAAATGGAAAATATATATAATATAGAAAGATTCAGATTAAAAACCATTAAACTGTTTACAGTGTGTTTAAAAATATGTGTAAACTTAGGAGCAAATATTAAAAAGATAGAGAAAGTCCTTTTAAAAAAAATAGAGTTGTTGGGTATGGTGGCACACACTTTTAATCCCAGCACTTGGAAGACAGAGGCAGTGGATCTCTATAAGTTTGAAGCCACCCTGAGCTGTAGGGTAAGATCCAGGACAGCTGAAGATAAACAGAGAAACCCTGTCTCAAAAAACCAAACATGAAAAATAAAAATAAAAGAAATAGAGTAAAAAAAGCCATGTAAAGATTGATGGAAAATATAAAGACAATCTGAATTTTGTATGGCATTGTGTTGTCTTTGAGTTGTTTGACTGCTGAGAAAGAAGCAACAGCTGCTAAAAGGCATTTGATTAAAAATTCTGCAGGAATAATTCAGCTTATGTATTTTGAAAATTCCTTGACTTCAAAATTTAAGTCAAAATATGTTACTTTGGAGAACATGCTTTGCATTTGTTTTCACAGGAAATGAGACATTGTGGATACAATCTCGATTAAGAAAAATAAGATTTGACCAAAGAAGAGCCCTGAAAAATCTCCAGTGGGAATGAATGGCCCAGATGAACCAATGTTTCATAGCTCTTCTGATGCAGTTTTCTATGAGTTTTACATTCAGAACAACTTCAAGACTGAAGAGATGATCATGTCTCACAGAATACTCCAGTCAGAACTTGAGTATAATCCTTACTTTGTTTGGGGTCCCCATAAGATTATCAGCACTCCCAATAATCAGGAAGTAGCCTATAAAACTATGCCCAATCAAAAGAATGGATTATGAATGTTTTTCTTTATTTAGCATGTTGGCTACAAGATACGATGGATAATGATCAAGAAAAAAAAGCTAAACAAAGTATAATTGACTCAGGATTCTTGTTTTGCAAAGAAAATAGGGAAAATGCTGTGGAATAATATTCTTCTATACAGTAAAGATTTGTTACTAGTGTTAGTTTAATAAAATTCTGATTGATCAGTAGCCAGGCAGGAAGTATAGGTGAGATGACCAGACTAGGAGAATTCTGGGACGAGGAAAGTCAGACATGAAGTTACCAGCTAGAAGCAGAGGAAGCAAGATGAGAATGTCTTAATGGTAAAAGATACTAAGCCAAGTGGCTAAGCATAGATAAGAATTTTGGGTTAATTTAAGTTGTAAGAGCTAGTTAATAATGACACTGAGCTAATAAATGATCCAATTTATAATTAATATAAGCCTCTCTAGGATTCTGTGGGACTGAATGGCTACAGGACCAGGTGGTACAAAAACTTCTGCCTTTATATATGTTTCCATCTTACTGGCTAGTAAAACTGTCTTTGATTTATTTTTCTTACTTTTAAAATTGTGTGTGTGTGTGTGTGTGTGTGTGTGTGTGTGTGTGTTCTGTGCACATGAACAGGCATGGTCACATGAATGTAGTTGCCTACAGAGACCAAAAGCATCAGATTTCTCCAGGAGTTGGAGTTGCAGGTAGTTGTGGGTATTCTGACAAAAGTGACAGAAGTACCATACCACAGGATCTCAAAGAGTGGGCCATGATCTCTCTGGGGATCAAATGACCATTTCATGAGGATCACCAAAGACCATCCTGTATATCAGACATTTACATTATTATTCATCACACTAGCAAAATTATAATTACAAAGTAATAACAAAGATAATTTTACTGTTGAAGATCTCCACCTGAAGAACTTTATTAAAGTATTGAGTATTAGGAAAGTTGAGAATCACTTCACTAAATCCTGATCCTCTGCAAGAACAGGCCGTGTCATTAATTGTTAAGCCACTTGTCTATCTTCTTCAAGACATGGCAATTTGTCCTTGAATTACTCTATGTTCTTCAGCAATTGATTTTGAATTGCACCTTTAAAAGAATATATTTAATAGTGTGCTGGGTGTACACAAGTATCTGTTCTCTGTTACTCATCATTTGTGAAGGAGGCCATAAGTAAAAAGTTTTGACTATTGAAGTTTGACTTTAGTAGAAAATAATAAAGTCACTGAATAACACAAGGAGAACTTTCTCCATGGGATAGCAGAAGAACAGCATATAATAATCAAGAAAAATAGATTGTGAAAAAAAATAAAAGGAAATGTAATTTTAAGTGTAGAAAATACGAAAGCTAGAATTTCACAAAAAAATTCAAAAATAAATTAGATCATTGAAGGTTGACCAGTAGGTGTGGCTGAAGGCCTATCTATCAGAAACAGTTTGATTAATTTCATACTTCTTTATATTGTGGCATGTCCCATGTGGTCATTTTTAGAGGTATCAATGAAAATTAGATGGTCCACTTTGATCATTTTATCTGAACATATTTGTTCATAATTTCCTTCACTTTCACCTTTAGTTAAAATATCTTTCCTTCTAGCTCATGGAACTGTTTTAATTGTAGTGATGAGTATTTATGCCAGTACTCTTAGAATTAAGATTAAAGTAGAGCTGTTCATGTGTAGACAGTCTTTAAAGAGCTACTAAAACATCAAGAAGTTTCTAAGGTGAGTTTATTTGCATTACCAACTATGCCACACAATAATACCTAAGGTTCAATACAGAAAACGTGGCCTCATCTTGTTTTATCAAGTTTAAAACTTGAAAGTCAAAACCATTAAAACGTAACTTGCTTATGTGTTTATGAAAAGCAGATTATACTCAGTAGGCAAACAGCAAATATTTCCCAACTAATGAACAAGTCACTAGAGTTTAGACTAACTTGGCCTACCTAATCCACTGGCACGTACATATGCAGCTTTAAAAACAAAATCATCCATGTCTAAAAATATTAAAATGGAAATGTAGAAGTGCTATTAGCAAAATTGTACTAATTTATACTAATTAACTGAATTTGCTCAGTTAATCAATAAATATGGAAAGGGGTTATCTTGAATGAAAAAACAATCAAGGTCATAGATGGCCTAAGGCAGAAAAGCAACCTGAAATAAAAGAAAGTAAATTAATTCACCCTCCTCAAAAAAAAATATCTTTCCTTATATATAAATAAATATATTTATTTCTAAAAGCAGTAGATGAAGCCTTCACTGTCTCTTAAAGATGTAAAAATATTTCCGTAAACCCAATGAGTTATTTTGGAAATTACTTGAGTATTTTTATCATAAGTTAACTCAAGGATAAAAAAAAAAATATCGACTTAAGCAATTATGTGGGATTTAACACAGAAAACTAAGCTAGTATTATCATTTCTATGAACTGTACAAAGAATAGTGTCAAAAGATTTTTTTTATTCTAAAATGGGACTCTTCAGTTTCTGATTAGAAATACCTCTCCCTGACAAAATAAGACTGTTTATTCAGTGGATGTAAATTATAAGTAGTAATTAGTCTAGATTTTAATTTTGACATGAGGTAATGAGCTTTGTTCTGCAAATGCTAAAACAATGGACTTTGAATTCATACTAAACATTTCCTTGTCTATCAGATTTAAACACTGGGCCATTTACTACATTTTGAATTACTGTAATTTCTCCTAATCTACTCCGTATTATTTTCACTTATTCTGTGCTAATATATCTATCTTTATATAGGTTGTTCACCTTCGTTGTATGGTCAGTATTGTATGAAATTCCTATAATTAGTATGGTTTATATTTTACCTTTTGTGGTTCTATTTGTAATTAATTTATAACTAAATTTATATCTACAACTAGTAACTGTATTTATTTAAATATTTCAGTTTATCCATTCTTCCATAAAATAAAAAAAACTGTATAATTAAACTTTTCTCTACTTCCTCTTTTTCTTGCTCAATTTCTTGATTTCATTAAACAAATTCATACCTATTTTACTGTATTTGAGTTTATATGGCTAAAGTCAGCATCCTGCTCCTCCACTGTGTTGGTCTGATATTCATCACTTAGATAAAACCTAAGAAAATCTATCCAGTTTATGCTTTACATCCTGGTCTAGATGCATCAGCATTTCCTGGCTTGTGCTAAAGCAGAGCATCACAAACAAAAAGATGGTGGAACAAGAATGGACATCTCATGGCAACTTGAATACCAAAAAGAGGGTAAGGTTGTTTCCCAAATTGCACTCAAGGATCCACCCACAGTGATTTTACATCTTCCTGTATCACCTTCCCAATAGCACTAGTCTGGGGACCCAATCTTGAAAACATAGCATCTCTGAGAAATTAAAGATTCCAAACAACAGAGGTTGGCATGTAGACAATAGAGTGGCATCTTCTCAGCACATACAAGGCTGTGGGTTTAATTCTAGCACCACAACCAGCAAATGAATCAAGAAAAGTGAAAATGGCCTTGATGTCAGTTATTTATACAGTGATATTCCTGACCTAGGTCACACAAAGCCACCTGTGACTATACTTAGAACAGCAAGAAGAAAAACAAAGTGTGGTAAAATAAAAGTAGAACAAAAAGGCAAAGAAAAAAGTACACCAGAGCACAGCACTGACAGGCAACGTGATTATTTTTGTCATGACTGATTAGAATTCTGGTGGAAATAGCAATGCCCATCTTTCTGGGTTTTATGAATTAAGCTAGCCCATAACCATATCCCTTAACTTCTTTTTTTTTTTTTGTTTTGTTTTGTTTTTCGAGACAGGGTTTCTCTGTAGCTTTGGAGCCTGTCCTGGAACTCCCTTGGTAGACCAGGCTGGCCTCGAACTCACAGAGATCCGCCTGCCTCTGCCTCCCGAGTGCTGGGATTACAGGCGTGCACCACCACCGCCCGGCCTATCCCTTAACTTCTTAATAGTATCCAGTCAGAACCTCTTCTGCTTCTGTGCATTAATCCCTTACTCAGACTTTCCCAGAAGAACCCCTTCTCCATAGGAAGCCCCTTCCGCTACTACATTCAGATGGAGACTTCCCTGGATCATGTTCTCCCCTGAAGCATCAAGCTCATTAAACCTGAAGTGAAAACAAATGCAATAATGAAATAAGCATAGTTGAATTTTATAAATGAATAATGAACAGAGGCTACTCATCAAAAGAAAAGCTACTGCACATACGTACTAAACTGTAGATATAAACTTTTCTCAAGAGAATTTAATAGTATAAAGTAATTCAGAAATAAAAATACTCAATAACACAGAGAACTATCCCTATTATTCATGTGTTTTGTGACAGCTTTGGCAGGGGAAAGACGCCCCCTGTTCAACACCTGAGCCAGATAGGAGAGCTGATCCTCAGGTCATTAGAGTAGAAGAGCTGGCCCTGCCCCTTATCACCTGCAGCACTCTGTTGGGGTAGGCCACTTGTTATTTCAAGGCTGCCCAGAGCTAAAATAATCCCACAGAAACTGTACTACTTGCAATACTGTTTGGCCGATAACTTAAGCATATTTCTGGCTAGCTTTTATATCTTAAATTAATCTATTTCTATTAATCTGTGTATCCCACATGGCTGTCCCTTACCAGGAAGTTCCACTCCCTGCATCTGCCTCTGGTGGAGCTACTTGGCATCTTCCTGACTTCATCTTTTTTCTCACAGCATTCATTTTTCTTTTCCCCCACCTAGCTCTATTCTGCCCTATCACAGGCCAGAGGGCTTCCTACTCATTAACTAATAAAAACAATACATATACAGAAGGACGTCCCACATCAGTACTCAGGAGAATATGGTGGAATACTCCTGTTCATAAATATTTGTTGTTCTCATTGTTAATAAAAAGCTGATTGGTCAATGGCTAGTCAGGATTTTCTGGGCTGAAAGAATTTTGGGGAGAAGAAGGGTGGAGTCAGAGGAGATGTCACAAGACTAAGATTGAGCAAGATGGGAAGTATATACATGAAGTAAACAAGCATTAGCAAAGCACATGGATTAATATAAATGGGTTAATTTAAGTTATAAGAGATAGCTAATAAAAAGAAGCTTAAGCTATCAGCTGGGTATTTATAATTAATAACAAATCTCTGGTTATATGGGAAGCACCTGGTGAGACAGAAAAGACTGCCTACAGGAGAGTGGTTCCTATGCCACACCTGAGCAATACTGCAATGCTATAGAGCTGGCCCAGAAGGTTTAGGTGTGGGAGATCCTACCTTGAGAACATGAAATAAGGAGAAATGGCCCTGCTTGTTGCCTATAGCTGCTAGGGGTCAGTTTGCCAGAGCAATGCAGGAGTGTTCACCCTTGTGGTAAAGACAAGGGAGAGCTGGCAGGCTGACCAGCTTTGCCGCTAACCAGGCCCAGAACTAGGGTTATGTCTAGACCCACCCCAACATCTACCACATCTGTGATCTGCTAGAGCACATGAAGGGGCCAATTATGTAGAGCCAAAGTTGTAGGATTTTCCACAGCAAACGACAATAGCAGGAAAACAAAGAGGAGTTCCAGGGAGGCCCGAGCATTGATAGTATAGCAGAAACCAGAAGCCAATGCCCAGTGACACTTCTCAATGAACACTTGTGACCAAATATAGAAGGATAAAAAGGTTTACAGAATAACTCACTGTGTCATACTACAACTTCCATGATGAAAATGACTTTTCTCTATCATTTTTTTTTTGCTTTATTCTCCTACATTTATTTTATTTTATTTTTGGGAGGTGGTTGCAAGGGCAGAGGGTGGATACAAAGGGAATGAGAGATGAATAGGATGGAGATGCATGATGTGAGAGACACAAAAAATAAATAAAAAGACAGTTAAAAAACTGCTCAAATTCAATAGGTTACAAAATTTTCAATTTTTTAATACTTTTATATTTTTTCAATATTTTTTGTAGTAATGCAAAACATTTGAAGTTTTATTTTTTAATGTTTTAGATGCTTTAGTATCTTTGATATCATTGAATCATTTCACATTACTCGGAGAAAATTTTTTTTTTTTAAATTTCTGCCTCCTCCCCACCTCCCATTTCCCTCTCCCTGCCCCCACTCCTTTCCCCCTCCCTCTCCAGTCCAAAGAGCAGTCAGGGATCCCTGCCCTGTGGGAAGTCCAAGGTCCTCCACCCTCCATCCTGGTTGGGATAAAGGAAGGGTGGATATGGGAGCAGGGAAGTATATATCCTAATTAAGGGAGCCACCTTAGGGTTGGCAAGAGAGTTGATGCTAGAGGGGCTCCCAGGTGTCCAGGGAGATGTCCCCAGTAAGTCCCTTGGGCAGCTGAGGAGAGGGAACCTGAAATGGCCCTATCCTATAGCCATACTGATGAATATCTTGCATATCACCATAGAACCTACATCTGACGATGGATGGAGATAGAGACAGAGACTCCCATTTTTTCAATATTTTAATTTATAGAAAATTTCCAACAATAGAAATTATCAAAAAAATTATGGTACAATTCCAACTGTTTAATAATTTACTGAAAGAAAAATTATAAATTGCCAGGCAGGGGTGACGCATGCCTTTATTTAATTCCAGTACTCAGGAGGCAGAGGCAGGTGAATCTGTGAATTTAAAGTCAATCTAGTCTACAAGAGCTAGTTCTAGGACAAGCTGCAAAGCTACACAGAAATCCTGTCTCAAAAAATTATAAAATAGAACATAAAGCTATTTAGACTAGTAAATTAAACTTATATACACACACCATTATTCATGATTGTCTTAATTTTGCTTGTTTTATTATGTTTATTAAATGTTGCACAAAAATAAGCTGCCATCCAAACAGAAAATGCCTGTGTACATATCAATGCAGAATAAAAACAATGAACTTTAATGTTCAATATGATATTGATTTACATATTTTAGATCAGTGAGTGAATCTCAAGACTTTTCACTGACTGTTAATGTCGTGTAGCTAAACTGATATATTTAAAATTCTTTGCCACTAGAAAAATGAAATATATGGAGCGGGGGATATGGTTCAGTGGGAGTACTGTTTTTTTTTGTTTTGTTTGGTTTGGTTGTTTTGTTTTGTTTTCTCAAAAGCACGAGGTCCTGAGTTTGGATCTCCAGAATCCATGCAGAAATAGTATATGATGTACCTCTATAGTTGCAGAGGTGAAGAGTTGGAGAGAGGCAGATTTCAGAAACATGTTAGACAGCAACTCAAAATAAGTGATTCCCATGTTAATTGAGTCTGTATCAAAAAAAAAATAGATGTAGGCCAGCAAGAATGCTCCATGTGCTAAGACACTTTCCTCCAACTCTAATACCTGAATTCATACATAGGACACAAATGGTAGATGACATTGTAAAAGTATATTCTGATTTCCACAAATATACCATGGCATATCACACACCACACACACACACACACACACACACAAAGTTAAATTATGAGATAAGAGTGATCCAGCAGGATAACAAACATTGACCTTTGACTTGTACCTGTGCATGTACAGATTCGTATACCTGTACACAATTTCTCACAAGTGTACACAATACACTCACAAAAACTGAAATGCTTATAACATGAGCATGTGTTGATTATTTAGATTTTGAGGTATGACTTTTCCATTTTTCCTATATTAACTTGCTGTTTGAAAGTAATTTTTGCTATTACCTTGTAACCTTAGGGTTTAGTGCTGAATTGTATCGAAAAAACTCATGTCAACCCATTTTAAAGTTTCCCTATCTCTGTCCAGATAAAGTACCACAGAACCACTGATGGTTTTTATACCCTACACATGGGAGAGTGAATATCATTGCTGTATGGAATCAGGCACAGTCCCTACATCTGATATGATGCTGAGTGGACATATAAATTGAAATTGGCATCTCACTGGTGCTTGAAACAGTCACAGATGGTTTTTAGCATATCACTGTGTTTTTCCATTTGGGATTCCTTGTTTGTATCACCTTTATGAATAATTAAAAATAAATCTGTGAGGCCAGTAATTACAATAACCCACACCTGGCTTCACAATAAGAAAACATGACTCAATTGCCTAAATTATACAAACCTTACCATATGATAAATAGGAGAGAAGGAATTTGGTTTGACCTTCCCCCTAAACTCTGAAGAAACAAAACAAACATTTTGTGAGGTGCAATTAGTGAATTGTTTTATGCAAACCATTTTGTTCTGAATTTTGTTAATTTCCTGGGCCTCTGAAATGCAAATTGTGAAGACTCTTTTTGAGAAATAAGAATCTTTCAACAATTATTTTAGCTTGTTTAGAGATGTTTAGCTTGTTATATCAAAAAGAAAAAATGTTTCTGAGTTTTGCAGAGCTATAGCAACAAGTGTTTTAAGAAAATTGGTCTACAACCAAGTGTCTGTCCCCATAGAAAAGTAAATTTATGACACTCTAGAGATGTCTTAGCAATTAAGTGTACAAACTGTTCATGTATAGGACCCCAGTACAATTCACAGATGTCCTGGATGTCTCACAAGAGCCTGTAACTACCACCCCAGGGAATGAGCAGGCTACTCTGGTCTCCTTGGTCACCTGCATTCAGGTGAGTATGTACCCACACATAGACACATACTTATAACTGTAATTAAAAATAAATGTAGAAGTACATTTATGGCCCTCTCTGTAAGCTTTGTTTCAATTTAAGAGTCCACAAGGAACATCTTGCTTCATTATAAATTCACCATGAACTCAAGAACTGAAACTCAGATTTTCTCACGTCACACAAAGTGACTGTCAGGGCAAAAAGTCTGAAAATGATGATTTTAAGATGTAAGGGTAAAACAGCAAATAAAGTATTACTTTAGGAGTTTATTAAAATGCATGCAAAATAATTAGTGAATTCAAAGTATGATAATTAACCTAATTAAAATTTATAATACCGCCTATTTCAATACATTTTTTTAATTTTTTTTATTTTACTTTTGTTATTTTTTTTTGTTTTTTTTTTATTTTATTGAGAAAAGGAAAAAAAAGTTTCAGCCTCCTTCCAGCCTCCCACTTCCCTCCCCCTCCTCCCACCCCTCTTCCCCTCCCCCCACTCCTCTCCCCCTCCCTCTCCAGTCCAAAGAGCAGTCAGGGTTCCCTGCCCTGTGGAAAGTCCAAGGTCCTCCCCCCTCCATCCAGTCTAGGAAGGTGAACATCCAAACTGGCTAGGCTCCCACAAAGCCAGAACATGAAGTAGGATCACAACCCCGTGCCATTGTCCTTGGCTTCTCATCAGCCCTCATTGTTCGCCATGTTCAGAGAGTCTGGTTTTATCCCATGCTTTGTCAGTCACAATCCAGCTGGCCTTGGTGAGCTCCCAATAGATCAGCCCCACTGTCTCCATGGGTGGGTGCACCCCTCGTGGTCCTGACTCCCTTGCTCATCTTCTCTCTCCTTCTGCTCCTCATTGGGACCTTGGGAGCTCAATCCAGTGCTCCAGTGTGGGCCTCTGTCTCTATCACCATCCATCACCAGATGAAAGTTCTATGGTGATATGCAAGATATTCATCAGTATTGCTATAGGATAGGGTCTTTTCAGGTTCCCGAGACAGGGTTTCTCTGTGGCTTTGGAGCCTGTCCTGGAACTAGCTCTGTAGACCAGGCTGGTCTCGAACTCACAGAGATCCGCCTGCCTTTGCCTCCCGAGTGCTGGGATTAAAGGCGTATCTAAAAGGAATATTTACAATTTGTGGTGATCCCAGTTATTTTTGATGTGCTCTATATTTTTAGAATACTGTAAAATTTATTATTTTAGGACTTTATCTATGTATACAATGTATTTTGATCAAATAAATCCCATTCCCTCCCCTATCTAATTACTTCTCATGATTTTCCCCTTCTAATTTTATGTGCTCTTTATTAAACCTACAGAGTTCATTTAGTGCATATGCTTAGAAACAAGGCCATCCACTGGAGGAAGGAGAGCTTGTCAAAGATCACATAACATATGCTTCTCCAGCAGGCACCAATTGCTCTTCCACTAGGAGCAAGAGCCATGCCCCTAACCACACTGGGCTTTTTTAACTGACTTACTCCTGTACAGGTCTTATGCGTGCAGTCACCCCCACAGAGTTCATTGGTGGAACAGTCCTGTCAAGTCTGGAAAATGTTGTTTTCCCAGAACTACTTGACTAATTCTGGCGTGTTTAATCCAATAATATATTTTAGTCTCCTCATTACAATATATAATAGCTTGACAATATGATGACTCTGTGTTGTGGGCGCTCCTTCCACTCCTTCAGCCAATAGCCTCTGAGATGCCAGCCCACTGGGGCGTGGTCTCTCTCCCTTTAAAAAAGCGGCTGGCTCCACTTCTGGCAAGTAGGCTCCCTTCCTGATTGCGTAGAGGGCTGTTGTTTGGGATGGTGATCTGTAAGTTTTTCCCCTTTAAATAAATAGCTTCTCTATTGGTCATAATTCCAAACTGGTGTGGGATTGTTTGTGACTTAAGCCTTCAACTCTGTGAATTAGCTTGACAGAATATTGCTATAATTTGTATATAGTTTGAAACATAATTTGAAATGTAATACATATATATGAAATTCAAGTATAAAGTATGTATAGTTTGTGCATAATTGTTGATTAATTAAGATATCTATATTGTTTATTTTAAAGCAGTAACAGGGAAAAATATCCTACAAATAAACACGCCTATATTTAAGTTCTAACATATTAACCCTTCAGTTACAATTGTGTATGCATAATTTCACCAGTGTCAGCTTCTATTTGTAATGTTAAGATGCTATACTGGATAACATAGTCCTTTTATGCAACCTGTTTCTGAGTGTTTAAGTTTTATCTAACCACAAGGTTATCTAATTCCTTGACAAAAAAGAATGATTTATTTAGCAATTCTCCCTTTACCTAAAGCATTTATATGCCATGGTGGACAGATTAAAAGTCCTCTGCTAGAGCCTGAAAATGTCAGCTTCTGTTGTCAAAGCTGTGAGAATCTAAAAACAGCAACATTCATGCCTGAAAGGAAAAATAAAATATAATTAAATAAATAGTGGTTATGCAACATATTCAGGTTTTCATTAAATGATAATATATTTTATGAAAAATTTTCTATGAAGCATAAATACACACCAGTATTGAAAGTTAGCTCCATAGCCAATCTGTGAGCTCTAAGGAGAATTATATTTGTAAATGCTTCTATAAATTCAGTTCTTTCTGGTGACTTTCTCCTATTCTATAGCCCACAGTGAAGCTATCTAGCCAGGTCATGACGTGAGACTGATTGTCCCGTATGCTACTAAAGGACACTGAATAAAGTAAGGATTCAATGATAACTCTATAGCCCTATCCATGACTCCTGAAATATCTCAAGTGTCTTTTCTAAAAATAGAAATTTAAATTAATCACTTCAGTTTAATATAACAGTTTTTTCTCACAAGTATCATGCATATTATCATTATGTAAAACATTTTCTATCTTACAGGTTGAAAAAGTTGCATGGAGTAAATTTTCATATATCTAAACTTGGGCAAATAATATGGCATTTTTTCACCCTTGTAATGTATTTTATATCTATAACACAGTAAAAATTGCTAAACTTGACCAAAATACATTTAAGAAAATTAACCTTTCAGAAATCATTTGGTTTAATGTCCTTCACTGCAATAAGAAAAAAGTGAGATAATAGTGTATAAATATATTTAGAATTTAGTCATGTAAAAGTACATTAAAACATTAAGGGATGGCCTCCAGATTCAAACATAATGTCATGACCCCAAAGCATAGAATCTTATTCTCATTTAGAGTTTCTTCTTAAAGCAAAAAGATCTATTTGAATTTTTATAATGTATATTGCATATTTTATCTTGAAGTTGAAAAAAAATATTAGCATAACTGTCCCACAAAGATGAATGCCTTACTAGAATGGCCACATTAACATAGTAATATGGGAACAAATTCATTTTTAGCCACTTCTGAAAATGGTGTCCTTGTATAATGTGAATTATAAAAGTAGGCAAAGCTTCTGACTGCTGTAATCAATATTGTTGAATGTCTTCATTTTGACCTATGGATTTCATGCAAAAGATGTCCTCACTTTATACCAGTTGGCAAGCAGATTCTAGCATATATAATGAATTTTTGAGAAAAAAAATGTAAAGCCACCAGTGGTGATATGGAAGGTTACCAAGGTTAGGAGATTTCTGCTTACATTTTATAAAGCACAGAAAACAGTATCATGTGTTTTCAAATGTCAGCTGCAAAAATTGACTAGTGGAATAGAGGTGGACACACACAGACAAATTTAACTAGTGATTCTAAAAAATGTCTAGCGGCATTATTTTCAATAAGTAAGCTACAACAGAAGTGATTATAGAAAAAAATAACTTGAATTCATAACTCAGGCATAAAACAAAATTAATTCAAAGTGGATCAGAGGTCAATAAGGAAAATCAAAAGCCACAAAATTTTATAAAGTATAAGAAAATATTGTGAACTTGGGTCAGAGAAAGTTGTCTTACATGTACCAGCCAAACTCAGTCCATAGAAAATTAAATTGATAAATTGAATTATACCATTTAAGGAATTCTGTCTTCTATATTGCACTGCTAGGATGACAAAATATTCTACAATCTGTAAGAAAATGAATACTTATCAGAAATCTAATACATTATATATATATATGATCTAAAAATATATATTCTTGATTTAAATAATATGTATCTATATAAAACACTAAGACCTCAGTAATATTCAAATAGGAGAACTAATATTTTTCTTTAGATATCCAAAATATTTAAGGTACTGTATTAAATAAGACATATTAATGGCAAATAAAATCAAAACTTGGCTCCCTTTCAAATATTTAATAAAATGTATTAGGACCTCGTGATGTGGGTGACAGTTATGTAGCTTGGGCAGTTTGTGGGGCAGTACTGGTAGTGGAACCAGGATTTATCCTTAGTGCATGAACTAGCTATTTCGAGCTCATTCCCTATGGGGGGATATATTGCTTAGCCTATATACAGGGTAGAGGGCCCTTTTCCTGCCTCAACATGAAGTGACAGACTTTATTGTCTTTCCATAGGAGGGCTTACCATCTCTGATTAGTGGATGGATATGGTGGGGTGAGGAGAAGGTAAGGGGAGTGGGAGATAGAAAGGGAGGGGGAACTTGATTGATATGTAAAATAACGAAGATTTTTTTAAAAAAAAAACTTTCTGTGTGAGTGTGTGTATGTAATCTAAAGGGAAGACACACACACCATGGTCCATGTGTGACAGTCAGAAGACAGTTCAAATGAGTCATTTATCTCCTTTCATTTCACAGATTCTAGGAAACTACCTCTGTTTCCTAGGCTTCCCTTAATTCAGTCTGTTATCCTGAAGAGACTCACACTGTAGTAGCATTCTAATATATGAGGATTTGTGGTAATAATAGCTTTTTTCATTCTTATACATTTAAAAAATGATGCTAACATTCTATATGATAGCTTGGAGAAGAAAATACAAAACACAACAAAAGAAATTCTTTCATTTGGAAAGATTGCTAAGGGCTGTGAAGAGTGAGTGGGCTAGTTGTTAAGAGCACTGATTCTCTTGCAAAGTAGTTGACATAGATTCCTGTACTAGGCTCTTCATAACTGCCTGGAATTCCAGATCCAGGATATTGGATGCCTTCTGAACTTTAGTGGTACTTCATGCACACAGTACATATACAAATAAGCAGGCACACTTACACATATACAAAGGCAACTATTTTTAAATGATTGAATCTAGTAATTCCAAAGCCCTGACCAGAGTCTTTAAATTCTGAATGAATATTCAGGAAATGTATTGTTTCATGCATTTCTTTGTATATGTTAATATGTATTTTATGCTTTTTATGAACATATTGAAATCTTTTATGCAATTTTTCCAATATTTTACTATTACGCTGTTATGAATTTTTATATGTGAAGAAATTTACAATGCAATACCTAACTATGAAAAAAACTTACTTACAGGTACTCTTAAAATCAATATGAATGCATATTTTACTTCACAGTATAAAATATTTCAAATCAAATAGCAAATAAAAAGTGCAAAAAAGATGACTTTGGTATTTAAAAATCATAAGGAATTTTGTCTGGGCTATAAATCAGTGGTAGAGTCAATGGTGATCAAATTCAAGGCTCTGGACTCCATCCCTAGCACCATAAAAATAACTACCAAGATGATGGGTTTTGAGTTGATATAGCACAGTAATTATTAGTGAATAATTATGATGTGGCATTTCCCTCTGTATGCTATGATTACCATTCATAAATAAAGGAACTGCTTTGGGCCTATATGACTACAGATTGTCATGCCAATGTGGTTGGACTACATTTCGCTTAAAATCTGAGAGGGCCTGGAAATGAATTCTAGACACTTAAAAACAAACTTTAGCTGCATTTTTTCCAAATGGGCTTTGCTTGCTAGCAGCATGCTGTGGATCCTTTAAGAAAGGTTTTCCTGATTCAGCAGTAGCAGAAAAAAAAGGCACAGCCATTTTGAAATGCCAGCTTTCCTAGCCTTGATAATAGCAGGACCTCTAGCTCTTTCAGGAGACCAAGCATTTGAATGGAGTTTGTGAATAACATGCTACAGACATGCTACGGCTTGCTTGGTGGCAACATGGACTGGCTATGTGCCTAGAGATGGGGCATTGTGCATGACTCTTAGAGGCAGTAAACAGCTCCACCATGCTGGGCTGGGCTGTGCAGGGAAAGCAGGAAGTACCATAGATCCCCCTAGCAATGGTGCAGGTACATAGGCTTGGGAGAAGAAAAAAAAAGAGTACAGAGAGTTATAAGAAGAACTAAATTTTTTTTAAAAGATAAAGTCTTTAAGGAGACATAGTAATACAGTCATAGATTAAAGGAATAAATATAATAAAATAAATATTAAAAAGTAATAGAGTAAAAACACAAGTAAAAATTTATTCAAACATCTGAACAAAAAATAGGGTATTTATAGATTATAGTTTTGTCACTTTAACATCATTGTCTGCAAATGGGAACTTTAAAACTACTCCAAAACCACAAGTTACCTATTAGCCTATCTAAAGTTCCACCAACTGAGTCTGAGGCTACTTTTTGCACTTATATTTGAAAGTTTTTTTAGATATAAGGACTGGTAGGATGCCTGGGTTTACTCAAAATAATCTCACCTGCATCTGTTATTCTTCTCATTGCTGTGATAAAATACCTCACAAAAGCAACTCTTGATTCATAGTGCGAGGTTTCAGTACATCAAGGGAGGGATGACATGTCCACTGGAGCATGAAGCAGTTACGACTCCAGTCAGAAGGCAGTGAGAGATGGAAAGTGGTGCTCAGCTGACTTTCTCATCCCCCTTTACTTCATCTAAATCATCTAATGGAATGATGCCACTCTTTATCAGGATAGGTATTCTCTCTCCACTAATAGATTTGGGAACACCTTCCATGGCGCGCTTGGGCTTGAATGTCCTAGGTGAATACTCATCCAGTCAAGTTGACAGTGAAGACTGTCACACCTTTATTCTATCCAGTGACTTCCCACCCATAGTGTTGTGATGTACTAATCTATTTTTCAGCCCACATTCAGACTATCATTCACTGATACACACAAATGTAGACTTGCAAGGATTCTGTAAATGTAGTACTTAAGTAAGTAATTGTATGGAGCTTATAAACATTTTAATTACTGTGAATATTGCTAAAATGTCTTATAAGTGTTACTATAACAATAAAAAGTTTAAAAAAACAATAAAAAGTTTAATACTCACTATATTTGGAGAATAATCAAGAATAATTGTTAGATAGCATGTGGAAAATGAGAAGATAAAAGATAAGCCTTTTAAAAAAACAAAAAGTTCCAATCTATCTCTAGACATAGAATTGAAAGGAAGTAATATACTGAGGTATTAAAAGAGAAGATAGAGGAGCTGAGAGATAGCCTCAATGGTTCATCACACTTGGTATTCTTACAGAGGACATATGTGCAGTTCCTAGTTCTATTCCTAACATGTCAGAACAGCCTGTCACTCCAATTCCAGTAGATCTGTTGGCCTCTTTCATCCCTGTGAATACCCAAAGCATATACACAGACACATATATAAATAAAAAGTATTAGACAAAACCTTAGAGAATGTACTAGATGAAGTTTTAAATAGAAAGATTGTACTTAATTTAGTCTCAGTATTCCTTAGAAAAGATAAACTAACCAATTTAAATATAAAAGATAGTCAAAGCTTTTCTACTTTAAATATCTGGGATTCACCTAAAAAAAACTTGAAAAATGAAACACAGAGTGGGGATTCATAGTGATGAGTGATTATGACCAGAATTTTTCACATCTTGGTGACTAAGATCTAAGAAAAAAGTGACAAACCAAAACCACAGGTGAGTGTAATTTTAATTGTTCACCCTAGTGACTTTTAACTTGCTAATACTCATCTGGTTCCATAACTGTGCACCTCACTAATCTACTTGCCCTTTCTCTGGGGCTTCACAGTTTACCTAAATCTAATATCTCCATCAATTGCATACTAAGTAAATGCTCAAACGTGTGAGCCACTATGGCACACTTCTCATTCAGGCTATGATAGGATCCCAATTCTCTTGTTTATACTTGCTTTTAGTTTAGATTAGTAAAAAGAAAATGCTGGAGAGGCAGTTCAGTAGTTAGGAGGGTTTGCTACTCATGTAGAGGACCTACGTTCAGTACTCAAAATACATGCCAGGGCAGCTCACAATTGCCTGAAACCCCATGGGCTCCAACATCCACTTCTTTCCTCTGAGAACCGGTATTCACACACACACACTCACACACACACACACACACACACACACACACACACACACACACACTTGCATACACAAAAGTAGTCTTCAGTAAAATATGAATAAGATATACTGAACTCAATGAAGCAGTATATCTCAAAGAGGAAACTGTTGCATAAATCTTGTTGAAAGAACACTAGACATAGTCTTCCCTGGTGAAGTCTATGCCCTTAAAACTAGTGAAAGTGTCATCCTGCTTTTAACATTCCTTAGTTGCCTGCAGGTCTTTGTGCAGTGTTGAAGCATCACGAACTTTCTCCATTCTTGTTACTAAGTCCATTGGTGTCATGCTTGTTCAGCTCATATTTGGACAACTATACTGGTAAGATTGTGTGGGTATATTGTCTGATGTTACTAGGAAACACAAGTTCACCGGAAACTTTCAATTCTTTGGTTTTTAGAATCTTTCCACCCACTGTTATGCAGTGTTCCCTGAGCTTTAAGCCTGGACATTGCTTTCCAGATGTATCCATTGAGATTGATGTCCATATCTCTGCATTTTTAATTGTTTGTGGTTTTATGTATCTGTCTGTTGCAAAAAGACTTTCTTTAGTGAGGCATGAGAGCTACACTTATCCATGTTTATTAGTACAAGTATTTGGAATATAATTAGGAATTATGTTTTTATAGTTAAGTTGTGGTTGTATGTTCTCCTTGAAGATCTGTGAATTCACATCCCCTGAGTAGTTGGCTAGGGAACACTAAACAGACTGAGCAGATTGTGTTTAAGAATAAACACAATTAAGGTATACATATGCATATATGTATATAACAATTAATGAAAAGAGCAGGCTTGAATTTGAAAATGAAAATGAAGGGGTATATGTGAAGGTTTGAGAGAAAAAGGAAGAAGGAAATGATGTAATGATATTCTAATCTTCAAAAATAAAATCTAATTTAAAAACACATCATTTTGCCTTTTGTAGGTTAGAATGACAATTGCCTTGATAGGCTCAGATATTTGATGCTCAGTCCCACTTGTTAGTGTTTTTTTTTTTTTGTAGTGTTTAAAGAGGTGGAGCTTTGCTAGAGAAAGTATGACACTGGAGTGGGCTTTGAGACTTGAGCAGTTTTGAGTATAATCTCCCTGTTCCATACTTGGGGCATGAGACGTGAGCTACCAGCTAGACAACCCTGCTACCATGCCTGGTGCTTAAGACCATGCTTCCACATAATGATGAAGATTGACTCTTCTCCATCTGAAACTGGAAACCCTAAACAAACCCTTTCGTCTATAACCCTAGGGGCTTTTTATCAAATTGACAAAAAGGTAACAGAAAAAAAATACCACCCTGAAAGGATTGAAATCATCTGGACTGAAATCAATCAATAGATTCTAATACATTCTACATTGTAGGATCCATGTCAGGTGTTAGGCATGTAATAAAATGCAATCTTCATTCAAATATCTTTCTGTCTGTCACCATATAATCAGCTAATAGTTACTATGATATATGTCATAAAAAGAAATTTAGAATGATATATAAAAGCAACTTAAAATAATCGAGGTTAAGGTATGAGTACGAGCAAGGTATTATTCCATAGATAAACAGGTGGTTTTCTCAAATGAATTGCGATCAGGAACCAGAATACAATCTTATTCCATTTTTTATGTTAAAAAAGGGTGGGAAAAACCCACACAAAATGGCATTTTCTGGTAAAATTAAGAAAAACATGGAATTGGATGCAGAAGAAAAAAATAGCTCCTGAGATATGCAAAAATGGGGACAAAACATAAGATAATTTTGTATCTTTAAGGGGTATGCTAGCTCATTGAATTTGCACACTGAGATGGCACCAGAGACTGGAGTGGAGGTCTGTTTCCTTGAAGTCAGCTAAAGCAGTCACTACCACGTTCAAAGGAGTTAAAAGTATTGTGTTAGCCACTGACACTTTGCTTTCCTTGAGTCAGTTTTGTTCAACTTTCACCAGATGGCCATTCCTGCATATGGCTCTAGATAGCCATTGAAAAATGTTAATGATGACATCACCTGAACATGATGACCAAGGGAGCCATCCACGATTCGTTCTTTGTCATTCTAGGGAGATATTAAGAGGATGTTACAACGTATGCAAAACACTTAGTCCTACACTTAACACAAAGGAGCACACCCAAATAATCGGTCATCTCAGTCCCCTCCTTCATTATCTCCATCAGCGAACTCATAGGAAAGAGAAGTCAGATGAATGTAGTAATAAGAGAAGCGTGCTGCTTCCCGCCACCCGGCTAGCTTTACCCAAAATAATTACATGGACACTGTATTCTTTTAAACACTGCCTGGCCCATTAGCTCGAGTCCTTACTGGCTAATTCTGATATCCCGATCAAACCATTTCTAATAAACTGTAGCACAGGTCTTACCGGGAAGATTCTAGCCTACGTCCATCCTGGGTCAGAGCTTCATCACGTGTGTCTCAGAGAGCAGAGCTATCCCCGCGTCCGCCCAAGAGCCGGGAGCATGGCGTCTCTCTGAGGCAACTGAGCTCACTTCCTCTTCCTCCCAGCATTCTGTTCTGTTTACTCCTCCCACATATGTTTTAACCTATGAGGGCCAGCCAAGCAGTTTCTTTATTATAATTAACCAATGACCTTCCTCCATCAGATGAATACACAGTAAATGTCCTCTTATAGTTTATTCATTTCCTACTGAAGCTACTAGGCAAAGATCCACAGACTCAGATTTTATTACTTCTCAAAACTCTCTCATACAAGTAGCATATGATTATGCATTTTTAGAGTTCAGAATCTATGGAAGCTGAAGCAGGAGGATTGCTACAAATTTGAGTTGTAGGCAAACGTAGTTTTACAAAATGAGATAATGTACCAAAACTGGTACGAAATTTAAAAAAAAAAATGTTTCTCAAGTTTAGAAGCCAGTCATCTGAAGTCAGTCTCCCTGAGCAAGATGAAGGTGCTTGGTATTGCACACCTCTGTGAGACTCTAAGCAGAGTCTATTACTTGGATGTTTCAGATTTTGTTATGCTTGTATCTTTAGTTTGCAACCTCATCAGAGTCAGGGAAATCTCTTCTTTCCTGATTAGATTTTTTTCTTCTTTTTTTTTTTGTATTGATTTTAGGAAAAGGAAAGTTTCCTCTCTATTTAGGATCTGGTCAGGACTGTCACCTGTGAACAAATATTCAAAGAAAGAAGCCATGTCTGCAAAGACTGACCAGTTAATTAGGATTGCAGTGGTGTGGAGAGAATGGAATATTGCAGGTCTAGAGTCAAATTACCATGTTTTGTGTGCTCTCTTCAGCCCCCTATATAGGTATTCCTTGCCCAGCATGAGGCAATTTGTCCTTTGGTTTCCATACACATATGCATGTACAAACACATGCACCTGAACATTGAACATTTATACACATATACATATACTTAGTAATACACACATTTTTAGATGATGGAGTTGTAGGATATTAGGATAGAAGCTCAAAGTGAATAAAACTGTCATGAGATACAAAGGGGGCCTTAAAGTACACCAGCAGGTACAGAAAACTTTTGAAAACTGAGTTTTAGTTTAAACATTTGAGTTTTATTTCCTGATTGATGTTTCAAACTTCTCCCATAAGTCCTCTTCTTGGGTGAAGCAGGGATAAAGGCTGCATGGAGGCTGCATTGGTACAATATCATAAACATGTGGCCATCTCCCCTTCCTCTCCTTTAAGTTTATGACAGAGAATTAAGGGATTTATTCATAATGATGTTGCAAGTGAATGAGAAGAAATGTCAATTTTACAGTTACCCAGATTATAACAGCTATTAAAAATTTCTAAGATAACAATTTTGGAACTCGGAAGGTAGAGCATATGGCATTATGCAAGACTCTAGGTTAGATTCTTCCAGGTCCACAGTAAGTAAATGAGTAACAAAATGAAGTATAGCGATAGCTACTTAAACAATTTATGTTTTTTTTTTTGTGTGAAACTCTCAGGGATACGGAGTTCCCAGACATTTATGTGATTATTCTTTTTTTTTTTAAATTTTTCGAGACAGGGTTTCTCCGTAGCTTTTGGTTCCTGTCCTGTAACTTGCTCTTGTAGACCAGGCTGGCCTCGAACTCACAGAGATTCACCTGCCTCTTCCTCCCGAGTGCTGGGATTAAAGGCATGCACCACCACCACCCGGCTATGTAATTATTCTTTTTCATGACTCTAGTATAACATTTAGACCATGTGGCTGAGTCAACTCCAGAGAGGTTAGGTCTCTTCTAATTTTTGGAGGTATGACATTCAAAGAAACACCAAGAAGAAAAGTTATTTTTTGGTTAATTGCAAATCATGGAGATCCTCAGCATTCAGAATAATGTGAGCTTCTTCTTTTCTCCCTTTCTCCATGTATTCCTCTTTCCCTCCTCCCATTTTCTCTGTTTTTAATTGAGAACCCTAAAAGGCACAAGAAGCCACTTATCCAAGATACAGTTTTTCCATATGTGGACTGAGCTCTGGTTCTCCATTATATACCCGTGTTCTAGGCCTGAAGCCTCTGAGTCTTGTTATAGTGCAGATAGAGTAATTACCCTCAAGGTAAGGGGTAAGGGGTGTGAATACAGCCCTCCTCCCCAGCATTCACCTTAAAGGGAATAGTAGTTAGTCTACTCTGGAGTCAAATATTGGTTGAAACCTCAGAGGGGTGGTTACAAGAGGGGGGGTATCTCTCTTATGGGTATTAGATACCATTAATGATATTTTTAATTTTTTGTGTTGTTCCTTGTGACAAAGCCTTTCTTTGGACTGAAGCTCACCCAGGAGGCTAACCTGGTTGTCCAATAAGTTACAGGGATCTGCTGGTTTCTACCTCCTCAGTGTTGAACTTAGAAGCTGAAGCAAACACATCCTGAATTTATTATTCATGGGTTTATTTTTTTTCTTTTCTTTTATTTATTTGTTAAAAATTTCTACCTCCTCCTATTCTCCAATTTCCCTCTCACTCTCCCCACTCCTGCTTTCTACTCCCTCTCCAGTCCTAAGAGAAGTCAGGGTGCCCTGCCCTGTGAGAAGTCCAAGGCCCTCCGTCCTCCATCCAGGTCTAGGAAGGTGTGCATCCAAATAGACTAGATTCCCCCAAAGCCAGTACATGCAGAAGAATCAAAACCCGGTGTCATTATCATTGGTTTCTCAGTCAGCCCTCATTGTCTGCCACATTCAGAGAGTCCCACTGATCACATGCTCGTTCAGTCCCAGTTCAACTGGCCTTGGTGAGCTCCCATTAGATCAGTCCCACTGTCGTTCTGGGAATAAAACTGAGGGCTTTGTGTGTATGAAAATTTACTTTACAAGAGTGGCATTGCTGGGTCCAGGGGTAGGTTGATCCAGAATTTCCTGAGAAACTGCCACACTGCTTTCCAGAGTGGTTGCACAAGTTTGCATTCCCACCAGCAATGGATGAGTGTACCCCTTTCCCCAACCTCTCCAGCAAAGGCTATCATTGGTATTTTTTATTTTAGCCATTCTGACAGGTGTAAGATGGTATCTTAAAGTTGTCTTGATTTGCATTTCCCTGATCGCTAAGGAAGTTGAGCATGACCTTAAGTGTCTTTTGGCAATTTGAACTTCTTCTGTTGAGAATTCTCTGTTCAGCTGGAGCACCGGACTGAAATCTCAAGGTCCAAATCAGGAGCAGAAGGAGAGGGAGCACGAGCAAGGAACTCAGGACCGCGAGGGGTGCACCCACACACTGAGACAATTGGGATGTTCTATCTGGAACTCACCAAGGCCAGCTGGCCTGGGTCTGGAAAAGCATGGGATAAAACCGGAATTGCTGAACATAGCAGACAATGAGGACTACTGAGAACTCAAGAACAATGGCAATGGGTTTTTGATCCTACTGCACATACTGGCTTTGGGGGAGCCTAGGCAGTTTGGATGCTCACCTTACTAGACCTGGATGGAGGTGGGTGGTCCTTGGACTTCCCATACATCAGGGAACCCTGATTGCTCTTTGAGCTGATAAGGGAGACTTGATCTGGGGAGGGGGAGGGAAATGGGAGGCAGTGGCGGGGAGGAGGCAGAAATCTTTAATAAATAAATAAATTAAAAAAAAGAAAAAGAAAATTTACTTTGCAAAATGAGCTAGCTCCTCAGCCTTCACAGTATTAGAATATAATATAAAAGTATATATTTAATTTTGGGATTTATTACACAATTCTGATGCCTTTAAAGTTAGACATTTATACAAATTTAATTTAAATATATTTTTTAGGATGTGAACTTAAAATTATTTTATGAGATTAATAAATATCTCAGGGCCTGGAGACAATGCTCAGCAGTTAAGATTGTGTATTGCTCTTCCAATGTATCCCAGTTTGGCTTCCAACACCTACAAAGGATTGTTTATAACAACTCTTACTCTAGCTCAAGTGATATCCTTTTTTGGCCTCCTCTTGCACCTGTACTCAGACACACACATAGCCGCACAACCATATACAAATGCATATAATGTAAAATAAAGCAAATCAACAAATAGTCTAGCTTCCCATATAATACAGTGCTCAATCAAGTTTGTTTGCAGCCATGGTAGTTTACCTTATCCCAGCTGTAATGTTTCTAAGGCCTGCTTGACGAGTCCTCCACAGGATACTGGGCTAAGTGGACCATCTGCTTGCTTTTCCCTCCCACAAGTGTGGCAAAGTGCTCTACGCAGCATGGAACCTTATCACAGCTTGCTCAGGTCTAGAGGGTCATCAGGAATGCTGAGAAGGCACATTGTTTCATGTCCGTGTATGCCATTGTCTACTCTATTCATAACATTGTAAGAGACACTGCCGTTGGCAGTTCTACTAAAATATGGGGAATAGCAGCTAGTGCTGAAAGGTTGCCGAATCCACATGATTTATAGAGGGATTTATGGAAAGTTGTAAGGTGAAATTATAGGGAAAATAAAGGGAGCATTTTGAAGCAATCTTTGCGCTAAGAGTTTACAGAAGGTTTAGTATTACAGCTGCCCAGGAAGTCTAATTATCCCGGTCTCTGTGGGTTTACAAAACACATACATCAAATAGGAAAAGCAAGTGAGTGGCAAGATATTAAAAGACAAACATGCCTCTTTCCCTTCTAACTGATATATAATAAAAACCAGGCTTTGTAAAGACCTACACAAATTCAATGAGAGATTGAAAACATGATGCTCCAGTTTCAACATCACATAAACTATCATGTTAAATAAAATGAGAATATGTAAGGCTAAAATCACTATGACCATAACTAAAAAGCTATAGAAATTAAAAATTAGTGTTAAAGAAATTTCATGTTGTATATTTCAAAGAGAAACAAAAAAGTCAACAGCTCCTGTATTTACATGTTTACAGTTAATATATATTATTACATCTAATGATTCTAAAATAATTTCATAAACCTAAGTTTAAATATGCCAAGGTAATAACATGCTAGACTAAAATAATATATAAAGTTATAGAAAATCGTTAATTAGTATAGTCCTTTAATGTCTTACAATTTTTCTTCAGATTTAAAGCAGTATTGTGATTAATTTGTTAGATTACAGAGCAGACAATGCCTGTCTCAGAGATACTGAAGTATCTCCTAAGATTGGTGTCTATGCCTCTCTACATAATAGAGTTCCAGATTTCCATTATTCACTGGGCAGAGTGTGTAGCCTCAGGCATATAAAACGGTTACTGATGTGCACTGGTGGTCACACATACTTCTGATAATATCATCCCTGTTTCCTGATGCCTGCTTAAGGTGAAAAGAATTTGAGAGAATTTTGGAGAACAAAAATCTTAACGAAAATATACTGTATGAAAAATATTAATTATAAGAATCAAAGAAGAGGAGTGAATACTGCTTTTGCAGAGGACCTCAATTCTGTTCCCAGCATGCACACTGGGAAATTCACAACGTCCTGCAGCTCCAGTTCTGGGAGACTTGGTGTAACACCCGATTTGGTGTTACAACCTCGGTACAGTTCGCGTGCCACTGTACGGAACGCGAGTTGGGCAAGGGCCTGGAGATTGAAAAGAACACACAGAGAGACCAGGGTCATTCGAAAGGAGATCAACCGAATGTCCTTTATTTAGCCTTGGGGAAGCCCTTATCTATCTACTGTTGCACAAGGACCCCCACCCAGGCAGGTGGGGAAATTACCATATCTCAAATAGAATGAATGCCCTGCAGCTAACCACCAGGCAGGGCAGGAGAAAAATAGGAACTTAACCAGGTGGGGCAAGGGGAAAACAGGAACCAACAGAATGCTAGTCATCTGACTAGAAACTGAATGCGTCCCAGGAATAAGGGTTAAATGCTTGGTCATGCTGACCAGAAATTGTCCTCGGGAAGCACCCCATGAATAAGGGAGGCCAGGGCCCTACAACTTGGCACTGTTTTCTGGACTCTGAACATATCTGAACTCATCTGTGAGAAGTTTCACACACAGGCACACACATGTACACATAATTAAAAATAAGAAATTAAACAAAATCAAAAAAGAGGCATACTTTCTTTTCTTCAGCTTAGATATGGGGCTGCAATGAGTCCCAGAGAGGGTTCCGATATAGAAAACAAAAATGTCATTAGCAGGGACTTCTGTAGGGCAGAGAAAGAGACTACATGTACGGAAATCCTGAGGGCTGGTCTGTCTGTTCTGAAATCCAAGGATTCTACACGGCAAAGACAGCAATGTGTACAAGCAGTGATTTCACAGAGGAATCCTTCAAAGTAAACAGACTAGAAGGCACAGGAAGGACTCCAAGGGTTGTGTCTCATCTAATTAGGTTCTGACACCTAATACCTCTGATGTACATTGGATGGCTTGCATGGTCTATCTAGAGGGGGAGGTCTGAGGACCTGAACTCATTCTCCTTCATAGAATGTGAAACCAAAACTGAGTTGAGTAATAGAAACTGTATCCATGTCAGCAGTTAATTCATCTTGTTACAGTAGAGGTCTTGAACTCATTACTGAACAGATATTTAGAATCTGAGATGCTGCACACACAGAGAATGTAGAATTTCAGAAGTGGGATATAATGGCCTTTCTTAAAGACAGTGCAATTTGGCTGAAGGGAACAGATTCATGGGATACACAGCTCATCACAATGAAATAATGAAAATTAAAGTCTGAATATTTCTATAATTCTTCAATAACTTGAATGAATAATAAAGCTTCCTTTCAAGTCTATGGTCTGCAGGCTGGTTTGGTGAGTAAGTACTTGCCAAGGATGACTAAGTTTCAAACCCAGAATCCACAGAGTTGAAGAGAGAAGAAACTCTGTAGGCTGTTCTCTTGTCTCCATATGTGCCATAACACAGTAACACACATACACACAATCAGAGAAAGTAAAATAAAATAAAAGCTACACAAAAAATGCCCGTGTACCACGGTATCATTACTGGCATCTATTAAATGTTTCAGTACAAGTTATGTCAACCTCACACAATTTCAGTAATAGAAGGAAACACTTCCAAATTTTGTATAGCCTTCACAGACACAATACCAAAATTAGACAAATACATCACAAAAGATAAAATTATGGAACTATTTGTCATGAATATTAATGTGAAAATCTTCAAAATTATTCTAGCAAATTAAATTCAGCAATAAATAGGATAACACATACAGGGACACTGGATTCTCCACAGTAATGAAACTTTGCTTTAAAAATTAGAAATCAATTGAATCCAGCAAATTAACCAAAAAATGAAAAGAAATACTTTGATTATCTCAGCAGGTACGGAAAAAGAAATTGGCAAAATTTAAACCTGTTCACACTAAATGCTTTCAGGAAACTATCTTGAATCTGATAAAGAGCATCAATGAATAGTCCACAGCTGGCAATAGAGATATGATGGGTTCCTAGTGGCAGGACCTGTGATGCCATGCAGGATTCTTTGCTCCAGAGGACACTGTCCTTGGTCCTTAATGAGCTACTACTGCACCCAGGAAATTACAACTCAGTTTTGAAAAAGGATTTGTGGGCTGTACTGGGCTCACATAGTGGCAAAAGACAGAACATTTATTCTAAGTCATTTTTTAAAAAAAAAAAAAGGTATATCATAGTTCTCATAATTTAATGCAGGCATAAGTAGTACAATCTGGGTGAAAAAGAAAAATAGGAACTGTGTATGGGTTCACATAAAAGACAAAGGCATAGCTTCTAAAACATATAACTAGGATTTTAAGGTGGATTTATCAAAGTGGCAGGTAAAAGACCTATAAATAGACAACAATCGCACCTTGCACTGTCTTAAATGTAAGATTAACCTCGATCTCCAACTTGGCCATATTGAGAAACAATGGAAGATTAATAGAGTAGATTTCTAATATTGTCAGTGAATGTGTATCCAGAAGCTATGAACATTAAAATTAACTAGAAGATTAAGAGCTCTACAGAATATGAGAAGTATTTAAAAATTGGCTGGGAGCTGAGGGGCAAAAAAGGGGAAGAGGTAGGCAACTCTTAGTATATTATGCTTCTACTTCTGTTTCACTGTTTCTCTCTCTCTCTCTCTCTCTCTCTCTCTCTCTCTCTCTCTCTCTCTTTTTCAAGACAGGGTTTCCCTGTAGATTTGGAGCTTGTCCTGGAACTAGCTCTTGTAGACCAGGCTGCCTGCCTTTGCCTCTGAGTGCTGTGATTAAAGGCATGAATCACCACTGTCTAGCCATGCCTTTTCTCTCTTAACCTTCTAAATCACCACATACAGTAATGGAGCCAGATTTAATATTTCAGACTTCAGTGCATTTCCCTCAGTTATATAACTTCTTGAAAATGTACAAAAACTTTACTAGCAATAAATATTTTTAAATTTAATTTCTATTACCATTACTAGTAAACATACTCAATTAAAATTAAGAAAATATAGTAAAAGTTGTAAGTAAGCACATTACATAGGAAACTTAATAATTCTTGTTATGAAAATATGTATGTTGCTTATGTACACAGTGTTATACAATAAGAATTCTCATGAAATATATATATATAATGAACACAATTTTTATTTTAATTTATTTTAAAGAAAGCTATCTTTCTTATTTTACATGCCAAATCCATTTCCCACTCCCTCCCCTCCCCCCAACTCACTCCACCTTCCCTCTCCCTGCCCCCTTCACCTCCTCAGAGATGGTATGACTTCCCATGGGGAGAAAACAAAGTCTAACACATTGTTTTGTGGTAGGACCAAGGCCCTCCCCACCATATCTTGGCTGAGCAAGGTTTTCCTCCAGAGACAATGGGTTCCAAAAAGCCAATGCAAGTAGTAGGGATAAATCCTGGCCTCACTGCCTGTGGCCCCACAGTCTGCCCCAGCCATACAACTGTCACCTACATTCAGGGGACCTAGTTTGGTCCTATGCTGGTACCTTCGCTGTCCAACCAGAGTTGGTAAGTTCTCATTAGCACACCTAAACTGTTTCAGAGGTATCCCCATTTTGTTTTGACCTCTTTGCTCATATTCTCACTCCTCCTTCTCTCATTAAGAAACTTTGTCTCAAACATTAAGGTGGATATCAACAGAGGGCATTCATTATGGACCTATAACTTCTAAACACAGACTCAAAGTTGAAGGCACTTGCACATACATGTTCAAGTATGCATGCACACAAATACAAAATATATATGCATATATACACATATACGTACACTAACAGAATTCAAAACTTAGTATAAAGCTAAAGTAAGTGTTACATTAGGACAAGAAATAAATACACCTAAATCTGTAAATTCCAGAAAGCTGAAAAATAGTCAGCAGGGTTAATTATTTTTAACAAATTTCCAAATCTTTAAAACACAGAAAGGATAATTATTGCTGTGATTTATTTTTGTTTGTTTGGTTGTTTGTTTTCTTTTTCTTTTCAAACTACTGGATATCTTTCATTGGATTACATAAGGAATTTTTTTATGATGTGTGTGTGTGTGTGTGTGTGTGTGTGTGTGTGTGTGTGTGTATGAAATTTTTGCTTGGATTTAAGTTTTTGCCCCATGTCCACACCTGATACGTGAGGAGCCAGAAGAGTATGATAGATCCCCTTCCACAGGAGTTACCAATGGTGATTTGTAGTTTGAGTGCTGGAATCTGAATCCAGGTCATCTTTAAAAGCAAGAGTACTCTGCAGACTTGCCTAAGGAAATTTTTGGTTGTTCCTCTCATTCTGTATTTTCATGTTAAGAGAACTTATCAAACTACAAATGTAAAAGTTTATCCCATAATTATTTTCAGAACAGAGCACACACACAGACACACACACACACACACACACACACACAAAATGCATCCCCTTGAGATAGATATTTTCTAAGACACTCGGGAAATTGTGCATATAAGAAAATGTAATAAATTTGGACAGCATTAAACTTAAATTTTTATACATAAATAATAATTAACCAAATTGTAATTCAGAGTGGAATAGTTGTTTCCATTAAATATAGCTGGCAAAGGACTTTTCCTTACCATCAAAAACACTGAAAGAAAAGACTACTTTAGCTTGGGAAGACACTTGAACAAATATTTCATGGATTGACTCTAATGTACCTCTATTTTCCCAGAGTTCTAATGGTTATGTGAACTTTCTAGGTGTCTTTAAATTATATACTGAAACCCTTGAAGGACAAATAACCTCCAAACTACAACATCTAAATATATTTACACTTTCTGACTTTTTCACTTTTATCTCTCAGTTTGCTTTGTTTGCCTGTCTATGAGAATACTTTCTAGCATTTCTAAACAGCTTTCCTCTGAATCCTATTATTTATACTTTTCTAACATACACAGTGTGAGAAAAGAGCAGAATTAATCAAGAAGGGTTAATTTTCAGCTCATAGTTCAAGGGTTCTTCTGAACCTGAGGACTATAAAATAATAGACTGTATTGTTTTAAGACACAAACTTTGTGGTGATTTTTTTTCTAACATCAAGGAATATTAACTTATGGGTTAGAGTGATGGTCCAAGACACTCACTGTTCTTTCAGATAACCATTTTTTCCGAACACTCAAGTCGAGTAATAACCAAGTATACCTTCAGCTAGCATCATATAAAACCTTGCCGCCTAAGGCACTGCATGTATATGATACATATATATTATATAACAATGAAAAGGCACATTATATACATATATTTAAAGTGGCACTATGGTTGCATTAGAATCTTTATTGAATTGGTTTCTTTAAAGGTGTATGATATGATTTTCTTCACCACTTGGTGATAACTCCAGAAATATACCCTGTGTATACCCCCAGCTAAGTGTCTTTAGATTGTCTGTCCATCCATTCTCTTCAGACTCTCCTGACTCTTAAAAGTATCAGCTCTTACAGCATCCATTTTACTTTCTAAAATCAATAGAAAAGGCACGTAGCACATTTCTGCAGCAAATTAAATTATCCTGTTTTGTCATCTTTGAATGCGTACATGATCATTTTATTATGTACATAAAATATGTATAACTCTAATGTTTTCCCTCATGCGACACCAGTCTCTGTCCTTCCAAATTATGAAAATCTTTTATAAACCTATATATTTTTCTCATGTTCCCCGAAACTGCTGTTTATCTGTGTAGTAGTCATTTGTAAAGCATCACTTGAATTATCTATAGCTCTTTATTGGACTCTCACAAATCTGTGGCAAGGGTACAAAAGCTAATTGTCTTCATTCTCTAGACATCTCGAATTCTGAGGTTTCTTCTAACTCTGGCCATCACTGCTTTCTGTCTAAACCAATTATTTGAGCTAAGGATAGAGAAAAATGGTGCTAAAATTTATCCATGGGGGAAAAATCCCTTAAATTATTATAATAGGGAAAATACACAGATATCTTCACTACTTTTGCTACTCTAAAAGAAGCCATCTCTTACTGGTGGTGCTGTCCGATAGGACTTTGGTTTGAAAGTTGATAGAGGAAATTACTTAATCACAGTGAAAAATCCTCACAAATTAAATCACGATGGAGCATGCAGGATAAGCTGAAAGAGCAGCAATCTCTAAAGTTGATAATGGATAATTTTGTCATTAACTCATTTTACTTACTTACTCTAGCACATTCTCTGACACATAATCAAAATTGGACTTGACTTCAATATATTTAACTAGAGAAGAGTGTCAAAGGGTGCTTGAAGGGAAAGGTGTGTGTCTTTTATTTTGGAAACAGAGTATTTTCCTGTAAACTCTGATAATTCAATTATAGACACTGATACAATTATAGATGGATCAGGACTGTAATAATTGAAGTCAGATCAGGTCTACCACACTTTATTTTTTTTTCACTTTGGTAGCAAGGAACTAATTTGTTAAGTGTCTGTGGATGCATAGTATGAAGGACTTTTGTGTATGATCTTACTGGGTTTTGCCCTAGTATAATTGTTATCTTTTGGAGTCCAATGTAATGTTTTGAAAGCTTCAATAAAATATATTTTAATGGAAAAAATCAAGCATTATTTTCCATATTTCCCACATTTTAGAACATCAAACATATATGGCTGGACACTGCTATTAAGTCTATTCAGCTAAAACACAATGTTCAATTCTGGAAATTAAAACTCTCTTCTGCTGCAATGATCCAAGATAGTCTTGAAGCAGAAGGGCCTGGATCTCTGGGAATCTTTTAAAATTTCATCATTCTGAGTCCTAACACTGAGTCCCACTTCCTTCCTCTTTCTCCTTGAAATACTTTGGGAAAATCTTTTGATCATTCTAAACTAACTTTAGAAGCTGTCTTTTTGTCTTTCTGTGTGTGCATCTGTGCGTGCACACATGCATGCATATGTGTGTATATTCACATATGTATGTGTGCATGTATATATGTAAGTATATACATGTGTGTCCAGGTGAACATGTGTGTATGTGCCTGTGTGTGGAGTCACAAAGTTGATGACGAGTGTCTTTCCCCATCAGTAAACACTTCATTTACCGAGGCAGGGTCTATCAATTGTTCCTATAACACTTAATTGACTAATCAAGCTGGTCAGTTTGTTCCAGTAATTCCATCTCTGCCTTCTAAGAATTTTAGTGAACCACCATACCTGTCTGGGTTATAGATGATTCCTGATGATTTAAACTCTAGTCTACAATCTTGTGTGGAGGCATTTTATCTACTTAGCCAAAACTTCAGCCCATATGTGCTTTGCATATTCATTTATTTTATTATAATGGATGATTCTTTTGCCTGCTTATGTGTACATACTCATTTGTATCTGGCACTTGCTGGGGTCAGATGAAGGCATTAGATCCCCCGGAACTGGAGTTACAGCTAGTTGTGCACCATCATGCAGGTGCTGGGAACTGAGCCTGGGTCATTTGCAAGAGTAGTAACTACTTTTAATTTCTAAGTCATCCCTGTAGCTCCCTACCCACCCCATCTTTTAAGAAACATTCATTGTTTATTGAGCTGTATTTTACTTGTGAAATACATCCTTAGTTGTTTCAGGTCATCTTTGAAGCTGAATAAACTCTGTGTGAACTAATTTCCTCCCATTCTAAATTATGAAGTATACTTTCCCTTTATACAGTTTATGTATACTTAAAATCATCTTTGCAGTTCTGTAGATATGGAGTGAGGAGGCTTGGGGGGGTCAATTGGATCTGTAGATTGAATTAATTGCTTAAGATTATTTCTTGATTACTTTAAGCAGTTTACAGAAAGGATGAATTTTCTCCCATCTTACAGAAAGATATATATGTCTTACTTGAAACGCATATATTACCAAATTCACTGCAGAGTTTTGGAATATTTGTAGTGAGTATATGACCAGTCTGGGGATGCATCTCAGATACCAGAAGCTACATGTGAAATCTTGAGTTTGATGTCCAGCAAGTTAGTTGCTGGTCCTGGCAGGGCCTGCCTGTAATTTCACTACTGAGGTAGTAAAGACAGGAGAATCAAAGCTCATGATCATTCTTGGTTACATAGCAAGTTTCAAGAACAACTTTTGGTCCTTGAGACGGTTCTTCAAATAACTGAATGAACAAATGAGTAAATAATATCAAGTCTGTTGTGTATGCTAAGGTTCCTTTAACATATCAATTCCAGTTCACCCTTCCTTCTTTCATTCTGCTCTCCTGCTCCTCCACCTTTCCTCTATCCTACCCCACCCACTCTTCAGAGAGATTAGGCCATCCCTAGGAAGTCCACTAAGTCTGTCCCATCACCTCATTGAGGCAGGACCAAGGCCCTCTCCCCGTTTCCTGCTTAGACTGAACAAGTTATCCCTCCATAGAGAATGGGCTCCACCAAGTCAGTTTTTGCATTAGAATAAGATCCTGGCCCCACTTCCAGTGACCCCAAATACTGCCCAAGCTACACCATTGTCATCTGTATTCAGGGGGTCTATTTTGGTTCTATGCAGGTTCCGCAGTTGTTATTCCTGAATTAGTGATCTTCCACTAGTCTGGGTCAGCTGATTCTGTGGGTTTTCCCATCATGGTCTTGAGAACTTTGTTCATATTATCACTTGTCCCTCTCTTTTCCTAGAGCTCGGCACAGTAGTTAGTTGGTGATATCTGCTTCTGCTTCCATTTCTGAAAGAGGGTTCTAACTTCTCTGGAGTTGTGGACTTTAGGCTGGTTATTCTTTCATTTACGTCTAATATTCACTTATGAGTGAGTACATACAACCTTTGTCTTTCTGGGACTAGGTTACTTCACTCAAGATGTTTTCTCTAGCTCCATCCATTTGTTTGCAAAATTAAAGATGTCATTATTTTTTTACCGTTAGATAGTGCTCCACTACATAAATGTATCACATTTTCTTTATCCATTCTTCAGTTGGTGAGCACTTAGGTTGTTTCCAGGTTCTGACTATGACAAATAATACTGCTATGAACATAGTCAAGCAGATATTCTTGCGGTATGTTTGTGTCTCTTTTGAGTATGTGCCCAAAAGCAGTATTGTTGAGTGTTGAGGTAGATTGATTTTCAATTTTTGGAAAAATTGCCATTTCACACCAGCTGTACAAGTTTGCACACTCACCAGTAATGGAGAACTGTTCCCTTTACTCTATATTCTGTCTGGCATAAGCTAACATCAGTGTTTTTGATCATAGCTTTTCCAGTTGTTGTTAGATGGCATCTACGTTGTTTGATTTGCATTTCCCTGTTGACTAAGGATGCTAAGCATTTCCTTAAGTGTCTTTTTTCCATTTGAGATTCTTCTGTTGAAAATTATCTGTTTCAGTTTGGACCCGATTTTTAAATGGGATTATTTGGCAGTTTGATGTCTGTCTTCTTGAGTTCTTTGTATGTTTTGGTGATCAGCCCTTTGTCAGAAGTGGGGTTAATGAAGATCTTTTCCCATTCTGTAGACAGCCATTTTGTCTTATTGATCATGTCCTTTGCCGTACTCTAGCTGACTGTACTACTGGTGTTATATTTAGAAAGTGGTCTCCTGTCCTAATGCATATGAGAGTACTTTCCAATTTCACTTCAATCAGGTTCAGTGTGGATGGATTTATATTGAGGCCTTCGATCCATTTGGACTTAGTTTTGTTCATGGTGATAGATATTGATCTATTTGCATTCTTTTACATGACAACTTCCAACTATACCAGCATCATTTGTTGATGATTTCTTTTTTTCCATTTTTAGCTTCTTTGTCAAAAATCAGGTGGTTATATGTGTGTGGGCTAATATAAGGATCTTTGATTCAATTCCTTTAGTCTACTGGTCTGTTTTTATGCAAATAGCAAGCTGTTTTCATTACTGTAGCTCTATAATAGAGCATGAAGTCAGGGGTGGTGATACCTCCAGATTTTTCTTTATTATATAGGGTTGTTTTGGCTATCCTTTTTTTTTTGGAAAATTAGTATTACTCTTTCAAGATCTGTGAGGAATTGTCCTGAGATTTTGGTGGGTATTACATTGAATCTTTAGATTGCTTTTGGTAAGATTGTCATTTTTTACTATGTTAATCCTACCTATCTATGATCATGGGATATCTTTTCATTTTCTGGTATCTTCAATTTTGTTCTTCAATGACTTAGAGTTCTTGTCATATAGGTCTTTCACTTATTTAGTTAGAGTACCCCAAAATATTTTATATTGTTTGTGGCTATCATGAATGGAGATGTTTCTCTGTTTTCTTTCTCAGCCCTTTTATCATCTGTATATAGGAGGGCTACTGAATTTTTTAAGTAAATCTTGTATTCTGCTACATTACTGATAGTGTTTATCAGCTGTAGGTGTTCTGTCATAGAATTTTTGGATTCATTTATGTATACAGTCATGTCATCAACAAATAGGTGAAAGTTTGACTTCTTTTCCAATTCCTATCCACTTGATCTCCTTTTGTTGTATTATTGCTCTAACTAGGACTTCAAGTACTACATTGAATAGATATAGAAATAGTTGGCAGCCTTGTCTTATTCCTGATTTTAATGGAATCACTTTGAGTTTCTCTCAATTTAGTTTGATGTTGGCTTGCTGCATATTGTCTTTATTATGTTTAGGAATATTCCTTGTATCTCTGATCTCTCCAAGACTTTTATCACGAGGATATTAGATTTTCTTGAACACTTTTTCAGTGTCTGAGATGTTCATGTATTTTGCTTTGTTTTCCTTTTGGATTGTCTATCTGGTAGATTACATTGATGGATTTTTATATGTTGAACCAACTATCCTTGCATCTCTGGAATGAAGCCTCCTTGATCATGGTGAGTGATATTTCTGATGTGTTCTTGGATTCAGTTTACCAGTATTTTATTGAGTATTATTGCATCAATTTTCATAAGATGATTTGCCTGTAATTCTCTTTCTTGGTAATATCTTTGTGTTGTATGGGTATCAAGATAATTGTAGCATCATAAAAAGAGTTTGGTAATGTCCCTTCTGTTTCTATAACAATTTGAAGAGTATTAGCTCTTCTTTAAAATCTGTGCTGAAGCCATCTGATTCTGGGCTATTTTTTTTTTTTTGGTGCTGTTAGATGGCTTTTGATAACTGTTTTTTTTTTAATGAGTAATATGTCTATTTAATTTGTTTTTCTGGATTGGATTTAGTTTTGGTATGTACTACTTATCCAGAAAGTTTTTAATTTATTTTAAATTTTCCAATTTTGTGGAGTACAGATTTTATAAGTATGATCTGATAATTCTCCCAATTTCCTCAATGTCTGTTGTACTTTTAATAGTTTGTGTCTTTTGTTGCTTCCATAAGTATACAATTCCCTTCCTTTAGTTGTGTGGTAGGATTTTAGATGATCTGTGATAATAGGACATACTTTCCAGGGTTAAAGCAAATGTGATGAGAGCTATGGGGTGCAGTAGAAAAGCATCATTACTAAGAACTGCAGCTGGCCTGAAGGTAGTCCCCTGCCAACTATGAGTCAAAAGACAGAGTTGTCAACAATCATGTGAGCACAGAAGCTCATACTTCCTCAGATGATCTTGCAGAAGAGAGTTTAACCAAACAACCAAACACTGGTAACAAAAAGACCAATTAGCACCAAGGAGAACCAAGGAAGTCATTCTAAGATGTTCAATTCACTAAATCTTTGAGGAAGTACATTTGAATGTTTTTAAGATTATTTTAATTCACCAGGCCATGGTGGCACAAGCCTTTAATCCCAGCACTCTGGAAACAGAGGCAGATGAATTTCTATGAGTTTGAGGACAACCTGGTCTATGACAACTAGTACCAGGACATGCTTCAAAACTACAGAGAAATCCTGAAAACTACAGAAAAACAAAATATAAACAAAAAAATATTTTAATTCTGTGTTTACGTTTGCTTTCGTGTGTATATGTCCACTTCTGTGCAGATGAATTGGGAGGTCAGAAATGGCCAGATCACCAATAGCTGATGTTATAGGCAATTATGAATCACCTGATGTAGGAACAAATTCTGGTCCTCTGCAATGGCAGTATGTGCTATTTCTTAACACCATTGAGCTTCCTCTCCAGCCCGAGTGAGTTATTATGATGACAAATCTCCACACATTATATATTACAACACAAAATTAATACATTAACATGCTTTAATTTGTCTACCTTTTTGGTTTTTCACTTTTCTTAACAGATGTCTCAGTTTTAAAAGACAAAAAATAATAAATTGATGCTCCAGACTAGATTGTTTCTAGTGAACCTCTTGTTCTTCTCCTTCTCTCAAATTGTTTTTGCCTTATAGTGAGTCCTTATTTTAGTAAAAAAAGAATGCCTTGTATACAACAGCTATACAGATATGTAGATTTTATACTAATCAATTTCGTTCCCATTTCTCACTGGAAAATAAATCCTAAATCTTTGTAATGTCCTGCCTTTTTTTGAAGGATATTTTTATTTTGTCCTTTTCAAGTCATTATTTTGGTTTTCCTAATTCTCTGTTAAATTTTGTTTCTTCAAATGCAGAGAACTGATGACTGTGTATCCAACTGCCTTTCCTCTACAGCTTTTTGCAATGCTGTAGTAAGAACTAAGCTCAGATTATTTGCCTCATTATTTTATATGATAACCACTTTATAAAATTATGCTATAAGATTGTGAGCACACCTTCTTTTCAAGAATGGTGGCATTGCATCTCATTTCCATCTTTTTTGGGTTCATTTTTTTCAGAAGGTGATGTGGGATTTCCTTCAGTATGCTGTGATTACCTTAATGAATAAAGAAATTGCTTTGGACCTACAGCAGGGCAGAACTTAGATAGGCATGGAAAACTAAATGGAATTCTGGGAGAAAGAAAGAAGGAATAGGAGAAACGTCTTGTAGCCCCTCGGAAGACAGATGCTGGAAATTTATCTGGTAAGTCACAGTTATGTGGCCATTCACAGCTGAATAGAAATGGGTTAAATTAATATGTAAAAGTTAGCCAATGAAAAGCTAGAGCAAATGGGCCTAGAACTGTTTTAATTAATACAATTTCTGTGTTGTTAGTTCAGGTCTGGATGGTTGGAGTGAACAAACAGCCTCCTCCAACAGATTGGTGTCCACCATGGCAAACTAAAACCCACTTAAAAACCTGAGAAAGCTTTAAAATAGTAGACACAAAATAACATAGTTAAGCATGGTTTGGCAGTAGCATATTCTTGGGTGGGCTTTGTTTTCTAGAAAAAAAAGCAGAGGCATGGCTCGTTTAAGAAAGGTTTCCCTTCCTAGACCAGGATGGAGGGGGGAGGACTTTGGACTTTCCACAGGGCAGGGAACCCTGACTGTTCTTCAGACTCAAGAGGGAGGGGGAGAGGAGTGGGAGAAGGGTGGGAGGAGTGGGGGGAGGGTGGGAGGAGTGGGAGGCTGGGAGGAGGTGGAAATTTTTTTTTCTCAATAAAAAAAATCTTTAAAAAAATAAAAAAATAAAATAAAATCTCACATACTCAATATTTATCAACTAAAAAAAAAAAAAAAAAGAAAGGTTTCCCTGATTCAGTCATAGCAGAAGAAAAATCACTTGGTTTTAAAACACAGCTTTCTGGGCCTTGAGGTTGGCATGAACTCTGACTCTTTCTGCAGGTCCGGCTATGGAGCAGTTGAATGGAGTTTGTGAGCAATGAGCTACGACTTGCTTGCTGGCCACATGGATCAGCTGTGTGCCTAGAGATGAGGCACTGTAATGGCTCTCAGAGGAGGCAGCAAGCAGTTCTGCCATGATGGACTGGGCAGGGCAAGCAGGAAGTGTCATATTTTCCCTAGTAATGGCTCAGCTTAAGTTTTAAGAAGTGTTTGTATTTTAAGAAGCACTCCTGGGCAGTAAAGAATTACAGATAATGCAATAAAAGATTGCACATAGATTGGGACATAAAAAAAAAAACTAAATGTGTCACGGCATTAAATAAATATACATAGACTTGGGAGAGATAAGAAAAAGAGTATAGAGAGTTGAAAATGAAGTAAATATTTTTTTTTTTTTAAATTGGCTCTAACAAATGGAAAGCCCCAAACAGTCCGGTCAGGCGTTCTTGGTGGCTACAGTAGCTAATACCCCCTAAATTCTGAGCCTGAAGTGTGGGCACAAACCCAGCTTCTGGAGGACACACATCATCCCTCCCCTACAGGGTATTTAAGTTCTCTGCTTTAGTTCTGACATGTGATTTTTCCTGCCTCTTCTCTTGACTCCATCTCTGGGAGCTGGGTGACTTACCCAGGAGTTGCTTTTCTCAATATAAACCTGTTCTTTTACTTTTTTTGCAAAACAAACAAACAACAATTCTTCAAAGAGACAGAGTACAGATAGTCATAGATTAAAAGGAGTATAGAATATAAGTCATATAAAGATGGACTATACACAGAGAGTCTGGATAATGTGTTTTCTTTGATTTTTTGACTGTGAATGAGCTAAGTACACTAAACATTTTATTTTATGGTTGATAGGCCAAACCAGTATGTATATTATAATGATATCCTGATTTCACAATATGGATCTAAAATATGTTGCTTTAGAAAAGAGGTTCTTCTTTAGTTTTTTCAGAGGATGAGAACCTATGGATTGCTTCCAGACTAATATGGTTTGATGGATTAAGAGCTCCTGAGAGGTTGTTTTGAATACCCCTCAAAAAATCACTTCATCCAATAAACAGCAGGAAAGAGTTTGTACAGAACTACACACATATTTCCAAATATTGTCTATGAATGTTTATTTACATTTTAAAGAAGATATGCTATAGAGAAGGATACTTTGCATTGGTATGGATCTTGGTTTATTGGTACAAGTTTTAGGTCAATTTTGTTACATGTATATTTCTGCTCTTGATTAACATATTGTGTTTGTGTAGTTCATTTAAAATGTAATGTATAATTAAAAAATACAGGCTAATAGATAATCACCTATAATAGTAAAGCTTGTAGTCATGTTAGATTTTCTAGATGTATAGAGATATATTTCAGTTAGATAGGTATTCTTCAAATACCTTTCAGAGACCTTTAGAATATAGCATTTAAAATATTTAAAAATTTAAGCACTAGACTGAGCTCCCAAGGTCCATATGAAGAGCAGAAGGAGGGAGAACATGAGCAAGGAAGTCAGGACTACGAGGTGTGCATCCACTCACTGAGACAGTGGCATTGATCTAATGGGAGCTCACCAAGACCAGCTGGACTAAGTCTGAATGAGCATGTGATCAAACCGGACTCTGAATGTGGCTGACAATGAGGGCTGATGGAGAAGCCAATGATAATGGCACTGGGTTTTGATTCTGCTGCATATACTGGCTTTTTTGGGAGCCTAGTCTGTTTGCATGCATACTTTCCTAGACCTGGAAGGAGGTGGGAAGGCTGTGGACTTCCCAAAGGACAGGGTCCCCTGACTTCTCTTAGGACTGGGGAGGGAGGGGGGAGGAGTGGGAGGGAAATGGGAGGAGGTGGAAATAAATAAATAAATAAATAAATAAATAAATAAATAAATAAATAAATAACTTAAGTCTTTTCATGGCAATAAGACATCTGTTCCTGGCATTAGCAGTCTCCTTCAAGAAGATGATGGGCATTGAACAGGCTTCTTATGAACCTGGTTAACCATTTTGGGCAAGAAACTGTTCTTGCCTAGACTACTTGATAAACTGGACATGCAGGACCCACAGAGAAATGACTGCTGAACTTGCTTAAAAGTAAGACTGTCCTTTGAGATTTCTGCTTCATGAAAGACTCTGTGAGACACTCCACAGTATAGAGAAAAAAAGTAACTTAAAACTGCCAATATAGGTAGAACTGTCTGAAATTTCCTTTTTCTTGGAAGTCTGCTGTATACTATGGGCCTGTAGGCTGAAGATGGATGCCTTAACATGTACAGAAGAACTTTGACTGTCCAGACAGCAAGATGTCTCTGTCATTTCTAGAGTGTTAGAAGTTGCTTACAATGTACTTTCTGTTTACTAGGGTAATATTATTTCCTTCTAGAATGTTTGATACAGTTAAAGAATTTATAGTTATAGTTTTCCTTACTTATAGTAAAAGTAGATATAAATGTTGTAACTGTAATTGTTTCTTGATACTTGTTTTTTATATGTAATTTTACTATGTTAAAGTTAAAGCTTTCCTTTTTCTTTAAATGGAAAAGGAGAAATGGGCTGGGAGTTCCTTCTGTCTATGTGTTGCTTTTATTGGTTAATGAATAAAGAACTGTTTTGGACCTATGGCAGGAAAAAACAGAACTATGTTGGGAAAGCTGAGCTGTATGCTGGACGAAGGAAGGGCAGAGTTAAGAGAGAAGCCATGTAGCCACCACCAGATATAGACATGCTGAAAATTTGCTGGTAAGCCACTGCCAAGTGGCAATAAACAGATTAATAGAAACGGGTTAAAATAAGATGTAAGAATTAGACAATAAGAAGCTAGATCTACTGGGCCTAGAAGCAATTTAATTAGTTTAGTTTCTGTGTTGTTATTTTGTTCTGGGTGGCCAGGACAAACAAGCAGTCTCTTCCAATCAGGATGTTTTAACACAGCAAAGAAAGAGTGAACTATCAGTTAGACAAACAAAGCCATTTCTTAACTTTGATTTGTGTAGGAGAGAGAGGGCTGCTTGTTTGTTCCCAGCTACCCAGCCCTGAAATAATCAGACAGAAACTGTATTATTTAAAACACTGTTTGGCTCATTAGCTCTAGCTTCTTATTGGCTAACTCTTAAATCTTAATTTAACTAATTTTTATTAATCTGTGTATCGTCACATGGTTGTGGCTTACCAGGTAAAATTCTTAGCTTCTGTCCCTGGTGGCTCCATGGCGTATCTCTCTGCCTCTTCTTCCCAGCATTCCGATTAGTTTTCCCCTACCTAGCTCTGTTCCCCTATAGCACTGCTATAGGCCCAAAGCACTTCCTTTATTAACCAATGAAAGCAACACATAGACAAAAGGACATCTTACTCCAAATTTGTTTAAAAATGAGTCCTCAAGCATACACAAAGAATCAAAGCAGCTATGGAATACTGAGAGTGGGAGAAATGATCTTGTAAGGGAAGAGCACAAAAATTAGTTATGTAATACCAATCATCCCTGAAAACATACATACAAGTAACCTTATACAGACTGAGAAAGTCATATTTAGGAATACACACACACACACACACACACACACACACACACAAATCTCATAGCAGTTAATAAAAAAAGAGGCTGAGAATTTTCAAAAGAGCAAGAAGATGTATATGGAAATGTTTAATGGAAGAAAAGGAAGGAATAATGTGACTTTATTATTTCCTCAAAAATTAAAAAAAAAAAGAAAATGAGAGAGAGAGAGTTGCTAAGATGACCCAGTTGGTAAAGATACCTGTACCCAAACCTAAAAATCTGAATTCAATCCCAGGGTCCACATGGCAGAAGGCGAAAATCGCCTCTGCCAACATTTACTCTTACCTCATGCACACACATGATGCACACGCACACACACACACACACACACACGCACACACACACACAGAGAGGCGGGGGGGGAGGAGTTCTTTCAGATTCCTTAGGGTGTCACTAACGTTTAGTAATGGTTGCAAATTTGGTTTTTACCTTTTCTATAATTTAATTTTTATGAATAACTGTTGACAAATTAATCAATAATATAAATAATTTGCTATGATGGTTTATATTGATTGTTGATTTGTCAAAATCTAAACCCACTGGGGAAATATGCCATCAGGGTATTTTTTTTACTACATTAATTGAGGTGGGAAGACTGCACCACCCTATGTACCATGATACTCTGGGTAAAATATTTGACTGCATAAGTGGAGAAAGGGAAGTGAGCAAGGCTGCTTCCATTGTCTTCTTGATTGTGTGTGTGATCTGAGACCAGATGCCTCAGGCTCCTGTTGTCTTGACGTCCTGGGTACAAGGGAATATGTTTAGTCTGACTCATGTTTTTAAGTTCATTCCATTGTGATGGGGAAGTCGGGACAGTAGGAGATATGCACTTGTATGTGAATAAGTATATGGGAATTCATGTGCCATGGTGTGAAGGTAAAAGCACAATTAGGGGAATTCAGTTCACATCTTCCAATTTTTTTAAGTGGGTCTCTAGTTATTATTTTTGTTGTGCTCTGTACTCCTGGCTAGGTGGCCTACAGTTGACAGTAATTCTCTTATCTCCAACTCCCATCTAAATATTGGAGTACTGTAAGTAAAAATCCACTACATAAGGTTTTGTGTGTTCTGGAGACTGAACTCCAATCCTCAAGCTTTTAGAGATAATGTTTTTATCACTTATGCCATCTTCCACACCCATGTCAAATGACTTTAAAACATAAACCATAGATGATAAAGAACAATAATTTCCTTTAACTCACAAAGTTAATTGCATATATTTCATAGAATACTCTATCTAACATTAAATTCAGGTGCCTTTTCTTTTTAGACAACAATTGTATCTGTTACTAAAACAGGTATGTAGATTGGTTATAAGCAATTAACAGATGCTTCCGTCTGCATTTTATGAGAAACATTTTACAATCTTAACATAAGAATTACTTAGGTAAATGTTGGATTTTGACTGTTTGTAGATAGAACTGTATAATCCTAGCACTTGAGAGACTGAGCCAAGATGTACACTAGACAGAGCAGATATGAATGACAGAAGTTCTCATAATCATCCCTGAATTTACTTATATCACCCTATGATAATTTATTCCAGAGTCCATCTTGGCAGTTATAAGCTCTGGCTAAATGACATTTAAATAATTTCTGCTCTCCAACTATAGTACAAAACCATTGATTCTTTTCAAATTACAAAAAAAAAATAATGGTTAAACTAAAAATTCTACTATTAATTACCAAATAATGTGATGTTTTATTCTTCAGAATCCTAATATTTCTCTTATGAAAAACAGTGATTAGTGATGAGATAACTCTCTGAATAAAGATAATTAATGCCAATCCTGATCACCCGAGTATGAACCCTTGAATCAATTGAGAGACAACTAACTTTGACAAGTTGTTCTCTGACCAACATGTGTCATAGGAGATATATGCTCCGTCACCAACACACTAAATGCCATTTTAAAAAACCTTGCAATATCATCTTTGTAATAAAAAATTTCTCCAGTAGATGTTTCATGAGCTCAGTCAGAGCTGAATATATTTCAACTGACAGAAATCACTTCAATTCTATTTTCTATGACTTTATTTTTAGGTAAGAAAACTCATCATTCAGTACAAAAACAGCTAATATGTCAACTCTTTATTTAATTTAACTTCATTCACATTCCTACTCTTCGTCTGCTTTCTTTCTTTAGTGCATATATTAACTAATTCTGTTCAAGGATTCTGAGAGAACGCCTCCATCAGTGTAAGACTCTCTTTACCTAAGAGACTCAGTGTGAGTCTCTACATGAAAACTGAATATTTTTATCATTCAAAGGGAGAAAAAAATGGAAGTTGTTGAATGTGTCTTGTTATAGTTTGTTCTGTTTATAACATACAGAAGTAGCAAAAGAAGCAACTTGAGGTGACTTGCCTGTCTGATCTTACTTTTTAAAGACGGAAATTTGTTTCTTTTTTGTCATACAAAAATAGATATATAAAAGTCTTTGACTCACAAAATACGTATCTTATTGTTGATGCCAGGTTTTGGTATGGAGTTGGTATAGAATACATACCACAACTCTTAGAATAATTTTAACCAAGAAGGATACTTCCATGTATTTTAAATAAAAACAAGTGATTCAGATTATATTCTGTTTTCTTTTACATTTCCAAGATTTTAATATAGCTTCCAAGAATGTTCTTTATGGTTGACAAACATACCTGATCTCCATATCCTTCAAGACAAATCCACATGCATTTTAATCCACCTATCTTTCTGGGTATCTATGTCTACTGATACAGTCTTAAATTGTTTCAGAATACTTAGTCAGGGATCTGTGGAGCCTCAAAGGAAATCTATTTCGTGTCCTAGCATTATAAGCTACCTGGAACATAAAAGTTAATCCACTTGGCTAAGGGACACCCCTAATAAAAGCATTGCCATGCATAGAAAGGGGAATCTATCTCAAATTCTATTAAAGAGAGAAGAGAAATAATTAAAGAGACAATGTATCTTTTATTCCCAGAATTTCTATCCCCTCAACCACAATGTGCTAACTCTGAGTCACCATGAGGATCTGTTGGGTCTACCTAATTTTCTGAGTCTTTTTCTTACTTTCTATCTATTCCTTTCAAGTTTTTTTGTTTGTTTGTTTGTTTTTTGTTTTTTGAGGCAGGGTTTCTCTGTGGTTTTGGAGCCTGTCCTGGAACTAGCTCTTGTAGACCAGGCTGGTCTCGAACTCACAAAGATCCGCCTGCCTCTGCCTCCCAAGTCCTGGGATTAAAGGCGTGTGCCACCACCGCCCGGCTCCTTTCAAGTGTTTAACAGATCCCAAGAACTTCCTGGCATTCTTTTCTTCCATACTCTCTGAATTGTGCTTCCCTTTTCTTCCATTAAGCTGCTTTTCTGTTCCATGACTGACCTGTATTTCTATCACAAACGGCTTGACTCTCCCCAGTAAGCTTCCACCCATAATCTGTAAGAAACTTCTCTCTAAACTCAATAAAGCTTACTTCTGTGCTCTGTGAATTTCATCCTTTAAAGTTTGGAAACTGGAATTTAAAAGCCACTGGCTCACACCAGCATTGATAGTCGTTAAGTCTACAGGACTAGCTCTGCAAGAAAAACTCATTCTCAAAAACATTCCAATATTCACTAAGAATTTTTATGTGCATATGCAGCTTACCCTAATACAGGTAAAAGATTTCCTTTGTGAATTTTGTACTTGCTTCTTTCTTTCTGTGATTGAGAATTCCAATATGAACATTGACTTTTGTTCTCTATCATTGACAGTTATTGTGTGTTGTATTTTAAACTAAGCATGTTAACTATTGTGTACCCTGCAATCTTATCTCCTTTGTGTTTATTTTATAAGCAGATAAAAGGATTCTTTGATAATGATTTTGATTTTAATTTCTACCCTGCTCTGAAGTGATATTATTTTTATCCAGGCTTACCCACCACCTGTAACATGTTGCTAGACCATTTTTCTGAAATTTCTGAATAATTTTCATTTAAAGTCTGCTTGTACTGCAAAGTGCACAGTCTTGTATGAATATTTAGACTGAAGAACCCTGCATCTCTATTGTTATGTTTAATCCATTTAGTGACATGTAAATGTTCTGCTATTGGGATATAGCTTTGTGTTTCGTCCTTGACAAATTTTTATTTGTCCATGCTTATTTCTTAATTTCTGACTTTAAAAACTAGAACGAATTTCTAGACTGAAAATAATTAATTTCACCTCTGTTCTTCTGTTGCCACTAACAAGTGGTTCTTTTGTTTAATTTCTCCTTGCAGTCATTTTTAAGTTTCAATAATATTTCCCCAAACATCAAGTATCCTTGTAGCATATTGCCAACTGTTCCCATAGCTTCATTGGTAGCATATGAATTCATATTGCTGAATTGAACTATAAAAGTTTATAAGCTTCTTTCCTATTGTTGTGATAAAACATCATGACTACAGCAACTGAGGGTTAGAATTTACTTTGTTGAATCAAAGGCATGCCAGGAGGAGAAAATCAGAGATCCCATCTCTGACCACAAACAGGAGGCAGAGATGACAGACAGGGAATTACAGGAGTGTTTTGAAGTCTACTTTAGTGACACACCTTTTCCAAAAAGATCACAACTTTTAATTTTTCCCAAATGCTCTCATTGGTAGGGGACCAAAGGTTTAATCTTTTGAACTGATGGGGGTCATTCTCATTCAAACCACTCAAGAGGGTGTTGTTTTTTTTTTAAAAAAATATATATATAAAACTATATATAGTAAGTTTTTTTAAAGAAAAAAAATTAGATGCCTGTTATCCCTTAATTTTTATGTATGCTTCCTACTACCTCCTCAATACTTCTGAAACATTGACATTCAAGTTTCTATGTCAAAGATAGTTAATGTGGTATAAACTGTTTTCTTAGACTTTATTTTCTTCCAAATATTTACATAGCAGCTCTATTTCTTCCTTAACATGGATTTTCATTAAGAAATCTGGATTTGTTCAATCCCTGACTCTTTGCTTATTTTTTTAGAAAGTCTTAGTAACTTGTTTTGTCTGATGATTTCTCTCTAACTATAATGCATGAACAATGTTTTTTTTTTTTTTTTAAAAATCTCTTAACAATATTTATTTCACACTTCTTTATGGAAAGTTCATGGATGGTTATTCTTCTTTCCCATTCATTAAATTTTTACCTATTATTACTTTTATGTTTATGTTTTCCCTTCCGCAGACCTCGAATTTTCAAAGATTTGATTGGTTGGTTTGGTTTGGTTTTGGAGACAAGGTTTCTTTGTGTAACTTTGGAGCCTGTCCTAGAACTCGCTCTGTAGACCAGATTGGCTTTAAACTCACATATTTCCTCCTGCGTCTGCATCCCACTCACAGAGTTCCTTCTGCCTCTACCTCCAGAGTGTTGGGTTTAAAGGCAAGTGCCATCACTGCCCAGCAATTTTTCAGGTTTTTAATAACACAATCCCTTACTTTGTCAGAAGAGCAGGTCAGTTTAGTTTTTAACTCTACTTCAGACTCATTGAAAAATCATGATCTCCAACAGTTTTGTTGTTTGGTTTTGCTGCTGCTCTGTTTTGGAGGGGTGTTTGTTTATTTGTTTGTTTTCGACTTTTAATGAAAATAGATCCTTATACAATACATCCCTGATGTGGGAGTGTCATATATCAATCTGTTGATTTCATTGGTTAAGTAATAAACAAACTGCTTGGGCTCATA